>NW_020201520.1:57264-60239 GCF_001531365.2 Cynara cardunculus var. scolymus
GTTTTGCGCAGTCCAAGTATCTTCTCCAACCGTCTCAGAGCATTCCTATATTGTATTTTCTCCTCGAGCAAATTAATAACATTAACGAGCAAGTATCTTTCTTTGGGACTCATACGTTCTGATTCCACAGCCTTATCATCACTGACTTTCTTTGAATCCAGCGCCCTCTTTACCAGCTTGATCGTACCATCAGAATACTTGTTTAGCTCGCTGAATCTCATGAACTTTTTAACCTGAAGTTGTCCGAACTCTGGGCTTTCAAGAACCATATAGACTAGATATCCATCAATGTCTTCAAGCTCATGATTTGGTCTTTTGAGGTTAATTATCTTATGACTGTCTTCAAGACCCATTTGAACATCGATGATCATTGACAGCTTGACATGATTTCGAATGAATCTTTTAATCGCCTCCAGAACTATCAGTTCTCCTTCCGTTCTAATTTGCATTTTCTTGAGTTCGAAGTACATATACTCGAGATCGTCCAAGTATAAGTTTGAGAAATCAGCTTCACTAAACCTCCAGATCTGGCCATCCTGCCTTGTAACGGTAAAAACAGGATACCAGATTTTGTGTAGTCTCTGAGCATCAATTTGTTTAATCGTGACAATTTTGTGCTTTGTACGAACTTGGCTGATGGGCTGACATTTGGCTTTCAAAAGATGACGGTATTCAGTTCTGTATTCTTTCGGCTTCTTGTGGATACCCAGAACTCTATCACCACAAATCAGTTTTCTGTGGCGAATGAATATCCCAAAGTAGATGTCTTCCAAATATGGCTCTCGAATTCGTTCACGATCATACCCAAAGAAATTAGCTCTGATGTGGAATGGCACATAATTCTTTATGAATATTTCTGTAGGATCAACAGTCTCTTTTGAAACAATGATTTCAGGTGCATCAGGTAGAACATCAGTTGATGATTCTGGAATAGACTGTGGATCACCTTGAATGGGAAAAGCTGGATCTTCTTCTTCTACATCATCTTCAAAGTCAAAGTACAATCCAGTTGACTCATCAATGTTATCCATATCTTCACCAAAGTCCTGCTCTCCACCCAGAGTAGTAGAGAATGCACTGTTGAATCCCACGTTGGCAGACAAGTCCATAAGCAACCTTGTTTCTACCGTGGAGTCCGCTGGCTTTTCAACCATTGGCTCGATCGTTGGACTTGCCTCCACTTCTTTCTCTTCAACCACGATAGCCTTAATTATTCTTTCCCGTACAGTCTCCGGGGCAGAACATTCAACGTTTACATCCTGAGGAATTGACTCTTCACCCGCTCTTGCTCCTTGTGCAGATGTCTCAGCCAATCTCTACTTCTTCATCTCCCCCTCATGACTATCAGGATCATCCTGATCGTCATGTTTTCGTTTAAGAGATTAGGCATGAGATCTGCAAGTTTCTTCAAATACAGATACTCTTTCAACAAGAGCATCCATTGAAHGTYTCAKCTCTAGGGTATTAGATGTAACCAAGTGACTAACTTTTGAGAAATTAGCACTAATTACATCCTGAAAAGTCAAGAACTCTGAGGCTCGAATAACTGGGTTAGTATCAAGTTGTTGACGAAGAAGGCCGACCAAGTCTGCATCTTCGGCATCTTCGCTGTGAGCAGCCATCAATTTAGCGTAAAGTAACGATTTCAGCTCGTCCACCGATAGTTCCGGTACTGATGGTTCTGGTACAGGTGGTGGTGATGGCGCAGAARGTGGCTCTTCGACAACTTGCTCTTTCCCTTTAATCAACCTCTTCAGACTAGCTATTTGTGCATCAAAATTCTATTGAATAGCCTTTAGGGCGCCATCCAAATACTCCCGTGACACAAAGTCAGGTAAGATAACACCTGGTTCACTTAGATTACCAGTTGAAACAACAGTTGAATAAACTGTTGTGCCTACATTCAATGTTGACATAAGATTAGCATTGGTAGGACTTCCGACCTGTCCTTGTGAAATATCAGAAGATACCACTCTGGTCGTTCTGGCTGGTTCACTTAGAACAGCACTTGGAGCAACAGATGCTCCTGACTCTTGTGTACCTATGTGTATGGGCTCTAAACTCAAGATGCACAGAATCAATGGCGTAGGCTGGGGCAGCGGTCTACTTAATTCAATAACTACATTCTCCAAATGAGAAGTAGTTAGCATATGTG
The DNA here is from genome assembly GCF_001531365.2 of Cynara cardunculus var. scolymus. NCBI lineage: Eukaryota > Viridiplantae > Streptophyta > Magnoliopsida > Asterales > Asteraceae > Cynara > Cynara cardunculus. The sequence continues at coordinate 59,420 of NW_020201520.1, forward strand.
CTAAATCCCCGTGAGAAACTGAAACAGTTGGTTGTTGAGAACCAACTGAGTGGATGGGAAGGGTGTGCAATTGCATAGTTGGGCTAGCTACGTCTTGTTCAATACTAACATTCAACACATGAATGTTAGTAGCAGATGTGGGTGCCCGGCTAATTGTTTCAGTTTCAATAGGAGCTTGTACTTCTTTTTCTGCTCCTCTCACACCCTCACCATGTTCTTTTTCTTCCMGTTCTCTCAAGCTCTCTTGTTTTTCAACTTCAACTCCCTCATCTCCTCCTCCAGTAGATATATTTTGAAGTATTCGATCATAATCATCAAAACTAAAGGATAATGATCGTAGACTGGGACAAGTTTGTTGAGTTGCATATTCAGGGAAGATCATGGCAATATCGTCAGCAAATGTACCAATATGCGCAGTTGTGTCTCAACATCATCATTATCATCATCACCAGGTTCTACTCTGTTTTCTGATTCAGTAGCCGCAAAACTAGTTAAAGCTCTGGCAGTTAAAGTGTGATGCTGATCAGAAGCTCTCCGCTCCAACTCACCCCTCTCAATTACATTTTCTCTCAGCTCAAAACCCTGTTCAGGTACCCCTTGTGCCTGAACTCTCTCTTCTACATCTATATCTCTCTCAGCTGAGGCATTGGGTGATCTTTGGGCAAGTTCAACCGGGTCTGGCTGAACTATCGGATCTATCACTCGCCTATAATCTATAACACATTGAGCATTCTGATCAGCTAGAGCAATTAACTCTGATGGGACAGGCATAATGGAATCCATGTCTTCAACTTCCATATGCTGTCGAATCCTTGTCATG
>NW_020201521.1:0-58116 GCF_001531365.2 Cynara cardunculus var. scolymus
GTGAATGTTTAGTAAAATAATGATGGATTCATAATGATTTCATATAAGTTATGGTAATATAAGACTAATATATGAATTTGGTACAAAATGGTTTGGAGTTTAACTTGAAAAGGTGAAAAATAGCTATTTTCGAGTTTGAAAGTCTTGGTATAAGAAGTGTTTTAGAAAAATCGTATAAAATTGTAGAAAAATCCTAAAAATATGTACAAATAGGCTCTGGAAAGGTAAGAAAAAGTTCTACAATTCATATTTGAAAGTCATTTAATGATTTTGACTTTAATAACGTCAAAACAGGTCTGTAAGTAAGTGCTGCAAGGAGAAAACTAAAGTAGAAAACTTGAATTAGAAAGGGTTAATTTTATGTTATTGTTGTGCATTGCTAATAAGATTTTATATATGAACTCCAGGTGTTATTTAAGCATAATTTAAGGCCTTGGAAGTGATTTCCAACCACTGAACGGGAGTTAGGATTCGACCTTTCGGTTTGGCTTTCGGTTTGATCAACCGATTTCATTAAACAACATAGTGAGTTTATGTGGACATATGTGTGTACTTTGTGATTATATATGCTATGATGTTTTATTGTTTATCCATGATTCATGTTAGTTCTAGATTATCACCTCGAATTGGTCTTATTGCTTGTATTGTCTTGTGGTGTGTTTTGGACGCCGATTGTCGATATCCCATGGAGTCCGGGTGAGACAACCGAAGGGGCTGCCATACTCACTGCCCAATGGGAGCTAGGGGGTGAGTATAGGACTTTGGCATAATCCGGAAGAAGAAGGGTGGATTTGGTGCCAAGTCTTATGTTTGTGTGTGAAGTTAATTGGTATGTTACCTTGCTTGATCTCGAGTATGATGTTGATTATATTGATGTTCTTTTTCTATGTTGAACATTCTTTTGTGATTCCCATGTTTAAAGTAGGTTGTTGTAAAGGACATCATGTGGTACAACTAAGTTGTTGTCGTGTTGTTATGCAAAAAAATTTCTTTCGAGACCTTCTTTATTTCGTAGTATGTACGCTTATATATCACATTGTAACCACATTTTTCTACATAAATTCACTAAGCCATATAGCTTATCTTTTAGTGGTTTTAACTTTTCAGGGCAAATTGGCAAAGGCAAAAACAATGTCGGATGATCGATTAGGGATTGACGTGTAAAGCCTACTTTTGAGTTTAGGTATAAGTTWTACTTTTGGGTTGTTCATAGTATGTATATTCCGGGTAGACATGTCCCCGATGATTATGTTTTTGTTAGCTATGTATTTATTAAGTCTTAAAATTATGTATTTTGGGTTGTAAATCGCTATCCCGTATCTTGAGGTTTTTGAAACTAAAATTTATTTAATGAAGGTTGGTAAGTGTTTGTTTTGTAATCGTGGTGTTACACCAACGCCCGAAAGAGCATTCCTCCGCCCGCAAGGGTGTCTTTCTCCGCCCCTTCCGGAGTTGGGAGGGAGTCATCTCAGTCGCGCACCCGTAGCGTGACGCTCCCACCTACTACCAGGGCCACGTCGGAGCACTCTTCGGGCATGACCACCTTAGAGAACCTATGGGTTTTGGGCATCGCCCAAGACCTAAAGATGTGTGAGCTTAGGTTAGATCATCATCGACACTTTGCCGACGGGGTGATTATGGCCCTAGGCACACAAGACAATGTGATGGATCGCTCGTTGGAGTTGATAACACCGCTAGGGGAGCGATTAGGAGGTTATATACCTATTTGGCGGTGTTAGCGGGAGTTTTGGTGATAGTGATGGGACTACTTGTTTGGAGTCTAATACGCTAGAAGACTCTATTTTACTAAGCTTTTGATAAATCAAACTTAGAATCTTCTTTTGGGGCATGTAGCCGTGACTTATGAACAATTTCTTTCTTTTTGTTGCACGTCTTTATTTTCTTTATGGATGATATAGGTTTTTATTTTGGTTAAATTATGTTGATTAATGATTGAATGCCTTTATTTTTGCAAGTTATTATATATTGCCATGGATGCATGTTTAGATGACTGAATTATGTCGTGCATAATTCAATAAAGTAGATACAGTGATAAACAGTAAAAATAACCGAACTTTGATTTAAAATTTATGCGTTAGAAATATGCCTCCAAGAAGAGAAGATCCCGAAATTGCGAGACTTGTGTCCGAGCAAATTCTAGCGGCCCTTCCTAATATAGTTAGCCAAGTAGAAGCAGGCTTGAACGCTAACCAAGCAAACAACCAAGGTACAACAGCAAATAGAGATTGCACGTATAAAGGCTTTAGGGCTTGCAACCCAAAAGAATTTCATGGGACAGAAGGAGCCGTAGGATTACTTACTTGGATTGAAGGAATGGAGTCCGTCCTTCATATCAGTAAATGTGCTGAAGAAAGCAAAGTGGAGTTTCCAGCTTGTTTACTGAAGGACGGGCATTGACGTGGTGGAACACCCAGATACAAACCCGAGGTCGGGAAGCAACCAACAGACTAACATGGGAGGAATTCAAGAAATTACTCAAGGAAGAGTACTGTCCGAGGAGCGAGATCCAGAATTTAGAAGCAGAACTGTGGAATCACGAAATGAAGGGAAGTGATGTAGACTCATACACTGCTCGCTTTCATGAACTGGCAAAACTGGTGCCACACTTGGTATCACCCGAAAAGAACCGAATTGACAGTTATGTCTGGGGTTTAGCTCCAGAAATTTGGGGGAATGTGACTTCCGCCAATCCAAAAACACTTCAAGACGCTATGAACTTAGCGACAAAACTCACCAACAATGCTATTCGGTCAAGATCATTTGCAAATGATAAAGTCAAGGGTAAGAGAAGAATGGAGGAACGCGTGAGAAAGAACTACAGCGAGAGGGGCGGTAAGGCCCAAAAAGTGATAAGAAACTTTGGGGCTCAGACACAGACAGCAGAAAAGGACAAGGAAACTTACCCTATGTGTGACAAGTGCAATAATCACCATGGTGGGAGATGCATCATCTGTCTCAGATGCAACAAAGGAGTTCATTTCGCTAAAGATTGCAAGAGCGGAAGGAGACGAACATGCCATGAGTGCGGAAGCCCGGATCACTTTAGGAATGCATGCCCGAGACTGAACCGAGGGCCAGTTCCTAACCCAGCACGACCAGTCAACCAAGGAAATCAAGGAGGCCAAGCACGAGGTCGAGCGTTTGAGGTTGGGGTAGAAGAAGCCAGGCAAGACTCGAATGTGGTCACAGGTACATTCCTCTTGAACAATCATTACGCATTCATATTATTTGATTCTGGAGCAGATAGGAGCTTCGTGTCACTAGAATTTAGACCAAAGATTAGTTTAAAGTCGCAAAAGCTGAAAGATAATTTCGTTATCGAGTTTGCTAATGGATAGAAAGTTAGGACTAAAGACGTAATCACGAATTGTACCTTACATTTAGCCGAACAAGACTTTAGCATAGACCTTATTCCAATCAGATTAGGAAGCTTTAATGTAGTTGTAGGTATGGATTGGCTATCCAAAAATTGAGCCGAGATATGTTGTTCTGAGAAGACCATCCGAATAAAAGATTCAAGAAGCAAAACTTGAAGAAATCATCTTCTTTTAATCAAAGGTAAGAACATTTGTTAGAATTTTGGCTTTATTTTATGCCTTTTTAGTGCCATTTTCTTGTCATTTTCATACTTTTAAGTTCACAAAGGAGAGGTGTTCTTCATTCTAAGTTCTAAAGGTAGATTTTACACCAAATACATGAAAAATGTTCTTAATATGGTGAAAATCCGTGACCTAACCATCTAGAACTTTTGAAAAACAAGAAAAACCTCATTTCATGCATTTTTGTGTCTCTTATGGAATCTGAGTTCTCTTTCATTTTTGTTACCAAGAATATTGTATTTTATATATTCTTACTTTAATATTGAATAGTAGAGTAATCTTCTTTCATAAAATCAACATTTTTGGAAATTTTGATGCATAAAAGTCCATTTTTGCATAAAAGAATGACTTTTCTCCTGAACAGATTCATTGCATGAGTTTGGAACGACCATATCTGGTTGTGTATGGACCCAATAAGCATGAATATTTTTCTTAAATAATATTTAGTGTATTAGTTTTCAAATCCAAGTGGAATCATGAGAAAAATATGAACTTATGACCTCAAAACACCCAAAACAAATTTGGTGTGCAACAGTGGTCGGTCAGAAATTTTGTGTCTCATTGTTCATCTATATATCTTAGAAGGTATATAAAAACTCATGACATTTACCTCTGGAGTATAGATTAAAGTGTTAGCTTTCAAAATAGTCTAACCTCACCCAAAAACATGGTGATTTAGGGTTCAACCGATTTTTACAAAATAAGTGTGCAATCTGTCCACACTTGACAGATTTCCACATGCATGTTTAAACAATCATAACTCCCAAACTATACACCCAAATATAGTGATTCTTTTTGGAAAAGCTATCCTTATGTGTTAGCTTTAAAACGATTCATGAACCACTAGAAAATAATAAGTATAACTCCTTCAATAGGGTGTAACATTAAGAAGGGGTTTTCTGTTTTGAAAGTTGTAATCACTATTTTGGTAAAATTTGTTTGTGACCCTTCCACTCATCTAAAAATCTTGATTTTTGGACATAATGATCCTAACTCAGTATACTAAAACATATAAAATTTTTGTAAAATATACTTCTTGGATGAGGGTGAACCATGGACATTATTGAGTCACAAATATTCTGTCAGCATGCATGATTTTCTAAAACCACTAAAGATTGGACTCTTAAACCATAAACCCCATAATAAGCATATAAAGTGCTTAAAACTTGATTTTTATCTTAAGAACATAAAGAGGCATTTTATAAGACGTAAAGGTTGAATAGTAACCTTAACCTTTAAGAGTTTGACAACCGTTCGTTTTCTATAGGGATTCACTAAAAGGACTTTACCAAGACGTACCATTTTATCACTCAACCATCTTCTCCGTGAAAGAAAAGGTGAGTATTCACGACCCCTTTTTAAATCCATCGTTATTTGGGGGAAAAGCATGTATAAAAGTAGTTGATGTTTGTATGAAATATACAATGTGATTAAATCGTGGATACAAATTGATTATATGAAATATGCAATAAAATGAAATTGTGAATATGAGCACTAACACTATGTACGCTAGTAAAAATTGTGTTTGGGTTAATTAAAAAGTCCCACTTGGTTACACTACTTATTAACTCGTATAAGCCAATAGTTTAAGTGGATAGCGTTATTTGGATTGACAATCCCACGTTTTACTGACGAGTAGGGGTGCATTTAACTAAAACACGGGTTCTACACATGTGGTTTAAACACCACCGCTGAGGTAGTTCGGTATAAAGGGCATAGTTGTCGCAGGTTTAGTAGTGGCCCAACACTTAAAATTACTTGGAGTACATTGTGCCTCGTTAAAAGTGCTACATGTATGAAAGTTGTTGCGAGTAAGTAAAAGTCTTACTCGAACTAAATATTGCATAAAGATTTGTTGTACATTGAAAACCTATGAATTCACCAACTCTTGTAGTTGACACTTGTTTTAACGTGCTTTTCAAGGGTAAGAAAGGCACATGGTGGCATTTAAAAGAAGCCGCGTTTCAATCATCACCTTCAAAAAAAATTATAATTTACAAACTTGTTGTTTTGGGAATGTAAACTCTGGTTAGTGATGTAATGAAATTTTAATGTATGGTGGTGTTATTTATACTCTATTGCTATGAGACTCTACCTGCCATACCTCGCGTTTCCGCTTTAGCAGGGTGTGACACATCAACTCCATCCGAATATTTCTCTTTCTAAAACAAATACTAATTAACCCTACAAAATAGATGAGAAATCTCGAGGAAGAGGAACAATTGAAATGAATTATAGCAAGTGGATAAGTACTTTATTACCTTGTATTTGAAATCAAAGTTTTCTCCTTGAATTTGACAATCGATGAATGTTGTTTTGCCTTCATTGTGAAATGGAGAACACACCTACAAAAGAAAATATAGAGATAGCAAAAATCGTAGTCTTGAAAGCAGTAGGCAATTGTTGACTTAAGTTGGGAAGAGAGGTTTTGGGAAACCGATTAAATCTGAAAACCACCTTGAGATTTGGGAGCAGATGTGATAATCGGGTTCCGATATAACTTGAGGTAATTATCTGGTTATTTGATTATTTGAGTTATTTATAATTAATGATGTGAATGCATGAATATGTGAATATCTATGTATGTGTATATATGCATGTATGAGAATGTGGAGGTGAGTGTGAGGAGAGTATTTTTATTTTATTAGAAGTCTTCAACCGCCTTCTTTTGGTGGGTATTTAAAGTGAAAATTTGAATGGCATTCTTCTCTTGCCAATTTTAGAAAGAAACTAGGCAAAGAGAGATATGTATGTGTTTTTGCTAAGTTGAAGAAGTGATCAAAGTTAAAGCTGATTTATGTGTGTATATTCATCTTCGAAATTTGCATAAGGTGAGTTTTTACAACAGTCTTGAATTCAAATATATTACTGCTGTTAAAATACTGGTTTTTCATGTTGTTAAGAATTTATGAATAGAGTTGCTGTATTTGTGTTGTATAAATTCTTATGTTCAAATGCATGGTCTGATAAGGGTTTTTATCGGATACAGTGTTGTCCGATGAAGGACCCTTATCGCACATGCCTTGACCAATGAGGACTTGTATGTTTTTATGTGCTTTCCGATGAGGACCGTTATCGAACAAGGCTTGTCTGGTGAGGACCTTTATCGGACAGGGTGTTGTCCGAATTGGGCATCTTATCGCCCAAGTGGTAATCGAATTGAGTATTATTGTTTTAAGTGTTGACCGGATTGGGTGTCCATCGCCCAATGCTTTGTCCGATGAGGATGCTTATCGGACAAAGCATTGTACGATTTGAATATTTATTATTCAAGTGTTGACCGGTGAAAATGGTTACCGGACATAGTGTTGATCGGTGAGGATAGTTACCGGTCATAGTATTGTTCAATGATAATGATATCGGGCATAGTGTTGTCCGATGAGGGCAATTTATCATCCAAGGGCTGTCCGATGAAGGGCAGTCATCGGCTGAGTGTTGTCTAGTGAAGTGGTATCCAGATAAGTGCTTTCCGATGAGGACTAATATTACTCATTTGTGTATCTTCCAAATGTTGATTATAAATTGAGGAAAGGTACTGTTGTATTCAAAAACTGTTGAAAAGAGTAAACATAAAGTTTCTTACATGAAACTGTTTTTTAGGCCATTATTGGTTAAAACTGCATATTTAATGAGGAAATAAGGGTGGCAGATCAAGGAGAGGTGTACCATGGGATAAGGGTGGCATATCAAGAAGAGGTGTACTTTTGATAAGGGTAGCAAATGTGAGATTTGTTACTATTATAGCTTTTGCTGTCAAATCCATAAGATGCGATAATTCTAAGTTAACATTTTTTTGTGAAATGAAGACTTGGAAATATTGCTCTTATTGAAATGATAACTGTTAGGACTGAATTTCAGTGTTAAATTGTATTCGTCTTGAGAGTTTATAAATGTCTATAATTGTCTATAATTGTATAGATAGTGTGTTTGACTTTCCTAGTCATGTAGACTTTGACTAGAAGGGTTTATAGTTTGACCCTATATATACATGTGTCTTCTAGTGTAATTAGTAGGTAAGCTTCATTGTAATAATACGTACAGAGTTAGAGTTTTATAAGAGCTTTGACTTGTTGACTTTTCCTCTCATCTCCTTCAAGTGTTCTTGAATGTTTATATGATTTTGCCATGATTCTATGAAGATTATCTGAAGATTGATCATATTGTGGACACATAATTGGTATCAGAGCAGGTTATGCAAAGAAATCACGAGAAGAAATCACTGATTTGAAGAATTTTTTGAAGAAAATTTTCTGGAGTTCATACTGTTCATCTTGTGTTCTTCATTTTTTAAAGAGTTTGATCCAAAAAAAAAAAATTTAAATCTTCGTGGTTTGATGTTAAAAATATGATCAAAATGTGCATTTTTGAATAGTGAATCATTGTTATTCACAAGTTTTTGTGTTTTGATCATCGGTTTTCAAGATTTGTTAAAATTTGTGGATTTTAAATTTTTTTTGTGTTCTTGAAAAGGTTTCAAAAAGTCATTTTTTGATCCAAAATGGTGTTAAAAAGTTTGAGCATTTGTGTTGTTGTTGTGTTTTGATCGGATTTCATTCTTAATCGTTTGTTGTTTTGGTAGGATTCCATACTTAGTATTTTTTTTCTTAAAAATCGCTCATAATCTTAGCAAATTTCAGTCTCATCCTTGCTCACCTGATGATCGGATAAGAAGTTGGCTGTTTTTCTAAGTGTAATTTGGATATAACATCATCTGGATTTGGAGTATCTCGCTCAACAGTCGTATTGTTCATTCTATATCGCACAATACATAACCGGTTTTGACTTAGTTGATTTTTGATATTGAAATTCGGACGTTGCCTTGTCCGGATTTGAGGGTAATCTGTTCATAGGTTCGCTTGACTTAGCTTACATCGTCTATAAGCTCGATCGGACTAAGGATAAATCGCTCACAGGCCTAACCGTATTTGGCCTAAATCGCAGACCTCACTGTCCGTATTTACCTAAATCGTTCATTACACTTGTCCGGACTCACAATTCCCAAACCTCACTTGTCCGGGCTCACAATTCGCAGACCTCACTTGTCCATATTACCTATACGGACTTAGCCTACATCGTACAACCTCTTCATCGGCAACGACTTAGTTTTTCTCGTGCCTTGTCCGGATATAGTTCTCGGTATTTGACTTAGTCGCGATCTTGAATTTTTCTCGAAGTCAAATCCGGACACTGCCTTGTCCGGATTTAACCTTCCTCGGCCAGATTCCTTGCATCTTAGCTGGATTCGGACACAGCCTTGTCCGTGTAATTCACTTAGTCGCTTGCAACCTCTCCTCGCACAGTCTTGAGCGGACTTAACTTTCCTGTAAACAAGTCAGCCAGACTTGTGTTTTCTCGCATAAAGACTTAGGAGATTTGAGTGTTACTCAGCCAGCGACTTTCCTATCTTGTGTCCGATTTAGTCTCACCCGTATACAATCTTGGTCGCGTTTTTCCTTAACTTCGCACAACCCCGCATCCGATCTTGATCATCCTCGGCTATTTTTTCTTTAAGACTTGATCATCCTTAAGATTTGTTGTTTTGTCACTTTTTATCTGATTTTCACCGTTTTTATCTGATTTTTCACCAATTTACTGATTTTTGAGGATTTTAACTGATTTTGGACTGTTTTGAATTGTGTTTAACTTTTTTGAGATTTTTGAATTGTTTGTGTCGCGTAAACTGTTTTTGATCAGTTTTAACCGTTTTTACTGTTTTTAACTGTTTTTCTGATATTTGAACAGTTTTTGAACTTTTCTGAGATTTTTGAGCTTACTGATTTTATCTGAAGGATTTTGTTCGATTTTGATTTCTTTGACTGATTTCATTCATTGCATAAGATTTTTTTTTATCAATCTTGAATTTTAAAAATGGCAGTTTTTCTTGAGAAGAAGAATAAGAAACTGAGAGTTAAGATTTCAGAGTTGGAAAAGAGCACAAAGGACTATAAAGATAAATATATAAATATGTTTTATGAAAATCATGATGATGAGGAACTTGTTACCAATTTACGAAAGGAACATAAAGAATCTATGGAACAAGTTGAAAAAGATTTCATGAATAGGATTGAAAAGTTAGAGAAAACTGTGGATTATGTCAGGGAAGAAACAAATGAAGAGTTAAAAACCTGGAGTAAATCAAATAAAGATCTGTTTAATAAACTCCAAGAAGTTCAAAATGAACTAAATGCTGAGAGAAACTCTTTTGGAAGAAAACATACAGAGACTGATGATTCCACAGACAAATTTCATAAGTCTGAGAATGATTTAATTGAGATTAGAAAATTACTGGAATTAGAGAAGGAAAAGGTTCTAGAAGCTGAGAAGGTTTTGAATGTTGAAAGAGCATAAATAGAGAAAGAGAAGAAAATGATAATTGAAGTGGAGAAACGGTTTGGTACTGAAAGAATATCTTTTGAAAATAAGATCAACTCGCTGGAATTAAATGCTAAAATGCTATTGAATCAAATCTCTGATTTTGAGCAGCTAATCATCTTGGAAGGAGCCAAGATTGATAAAGAGAAGAAATAGATTAGAGAAGAATGTCTGAGCAAGAATTTGGATCTATCTGACTGCATTGCTCAAAAGCAGAAAGCTTTGGACGAAGAGAAGAAGTTGTCTGCTCATGAAAAGAGAAATACTGCTAAGAAATATGCAACAATTTCCAAAGAACTTGCAGAAAAGAAAAAATGGCTCGACATTGCTTCTGAGAATGAAAAGAGCAGCTCAGATGAAGAGATACGAGGGTTTGATAAAGAAAAGAAGATGTTTGAGAAGCTGAAGAATGAGTTAGAAGGTAAACTACTGGATACTTCTAAGAAATTGTCTGATCTTAAGATAGAACTTGAAACTGAATTAAAAATGAGAACTGAACTCAAAGAGAAGTATGATTTAGTTGCTGATGAAAGAGACCAGCTTTTAAAGAAAGTTAAAGATTTTTCATGTGCTCAAAGCTCAACTGGTTGTCCTTCACAGTGTAAAACAAGCTTTTATGACTGTTCTAAATTTAATAGTTATTCAAGCAGCCCTAAATCAACTGTTTCTAAGAACTATTCTCGTTCTTCTAATCAGTACTATTAAGGGTATGTCATTGGATCACCCAATTATTCTTCTAAAGTTAAAAGTGTTTGGGTAAATAAAGTTGAATCTGTTTTGTCTCGTAACTTTGTTGTTACTAACAATGTTCTTCCTTGTGTTGTGAGATCTACTAATGATCTGATAAATCTCAGCAAGAGAAGGATCATGTGTTCCACATACAAACCACTGATTTTGTGAACAGGAGGATGTATAACAGGTGGACTGGAGACAACAGATATCAGAAGAGCTAGAAGAGTAATAACAAGTATGATAATAATAACTGGTATGGATCCTATTACATATATGATCAACTTGTTAAAAGTGTGAAAAATAAAACATTTAATAAGAATAGATGGTTTGGCAGTTACAACAACCCACAACCTGTTACTAACAAAGAAGGACCCAAGTTCGTCTGGGTACCAAAATCCGTTTGATCTAATTTTGCAGGTGTGTCATTATAGTGCTGATCAGAAAATTTTGCTTATGATGCACAAATTCAGGGGGAGTTTGTAATTTGTCCAAACGAGGTTTCTGAATAAATCAGTTCAGGACCCGTGCTTTAACGATGATGGTTTCTGAATACACAGTTCAGGACCCGTGCCAAAATGGTTTCATTTTTGTTTATTTTGAGCTGAAATGAATCATTACTCAAATCTATTTCTAGGGGGAGTCTCTAGAAAATTTAATGAAAGTTTTTGGAAAATGGAACTGTTTTCTGAAACGAGTACATTTTCTGAACAAGTATTTCCTGAGATTTTACTTGCGTAATTTCTCATCGAACATAACTYCAATACCTGTTTCAGTTATTCTTCAAATTGTTATTATCACGTCTCCTAAAATGAAAATCATTTTCGGTGATAAGACACTCGTTTGTAATCAAAGTTTGTTTTTTCTGATATTTTTGTACTTTGACTGATACATATTCGTTATTATTTGAATATCAGAATCTGTAAACTTGTTCTTACAGATCTTCATTCATTTCTCTCACTTTTTGAATAATCTGTTTTTGTATATCACTCCTTAATTGATTGTGCTTAAAAGCTACATATCTTGATCAATTTTATCTGATCATTGTGTTTCATAGCAATAATATTTTTGATCAAATGTTTGTGATCATTTGAGCATACTGATATGTTGATCCCAGATCTCTCAATAACACTAATAATCAAGTTAAGAATAACCAAATTATAGTGTTTAGATGAATAAAATGATGAACACTCAAGAACAATGTATGAACATTCAAAGAATAATCTTGAGTGCCAAAGATTTCACTTTATTCAATAATAATGTAAAAACGTAAAGCGTCTCAAAATTATAATAGGCCTAACCACCTATTTATACTAGTAAGCTAATAAGAAGATAACTAACGAGTGAGACTATTTAGCTAATCTTCTACTAACAGATAAAGCTTATCTATAATAGAGATAAACATTAAAACAAGATAAATTTTGTAGAATTCAGCTGTTGATTGGTCATCTCCAGCTGTCTTCCATTGGATATAAGTTCAACCTTATCTTCATATCTTCATTGCTTGCCTCTGGTTGAACTGGTGAAGGAAACTCCAAGTGTTAGTATCCAGAGGGGTTATGGAGATGCACTTTCCATCGTATCTCTGGTCAGTTCATCGACCCTCTGGATGATCTTCAGACTTAGTCATTTTTCCATGAAGTCTTCCATCGGCCTTCTGGTTCTTCATCACTTGTTTATCTTCATTACTTCATACATAATACTTAAGGGGTCTAACATGATATATTTAGGAGGGACTGAGTGCTTCACAGAAATACCTCTATGGAATGTCATAACCGATAAACCTACCCAAGAGGACAACCATATCTGAGTGAGCTTAAACTCAAAAAGGGTTTGTGTGCTGAGCTTAAAATGAAAAGGAGAGGGGTAGTTGTTGTGAGCCAAAAGAATTGATGAGAGTTATGTCAGGATTAAAAGATTACAAGAATCTTGTTCTAAACTTCAAAATACCGGGCATACCACGTAATCTATTAGTTCTCCATTCTTTGGAGACTAATGTTGAAAGCCCAAGCCAATTCTTGTCACAACCCCACCAACTACTCATTTATCTCTCAACAGATAAGTGTTTCAATAACACTTGGGGCACGCAACTCACAATCTATCAATTTCTCATTCAGAGAAAGTTGATATTGAAACAGAAGGATATATGTCCCCCCCCTTCAAGTCTTTTTGATCACATATTAAGTCAGATGAATTTGTGTAGTCCACACGGTTTATCTTTTTGAGCCTAAACAGAAGCATATGTTGCTTTATCTTTCTACACTACACAGATTTTGCAAATTATATGTTATTTTGCCGTAACATTCATAGATATGTTATTATTAAGCTATCGATGATTGAATGGAAGACCTGGTGAGATGAACCTCATAAAGTCTCATATATGAAGTACATCCATTGTACTGAATATATCTGTTATATTCACAGGCCAATCTTTTTATAAGATTGAAAAGCAACTTCATAAGTTGAAATTGGTTGTTATTTTCCCATTCCCTTAATCTGAAAAGATTATACAAGTGGATTTGAAAAGATCTACTTACAACTTTATGAATTGACGGATCTTGCTGAAAATTTCATTCATTCTGTTGTATGATGCTAATGATTCTCATTTCATCATAAGGGGGAGTATGAAATAGTGAATGAAATGATCAATTCTGGATGATATAAGGGGAGTATGATATAAAAATCAAGAGGGAGTAACATCAAAGGGATTATGTGATAAAGATTGAGAATTGGCAAAAGACTCAAAGGAGTGTGACTGAAGATTATTCCTATGCTACAGTGTTTGAGAGTTTTTGAATGTGAAGATTTTCTTTACAAAAGTTTACTGATAGAGATTTCTCAACGAAGAGAATGTTTAATTTTGAGGGAGAATGTTTGTGAATTTTTATCTGAAGAAATTCGTTTATAAGGAGAATGTTTGTAATCTGTTATCTGAAGAAATTCTTTGAAGATCATATCTTGAAGATCATTTCTGAAGATTGTTGTTGATATTTTTTTTCATTGTCAAAGGAGAAGATCGTTTCTGTTCTAAATTCGAGGGGGGAATGGTAGAAGATTTTCTCAACAAAAGATCGTCTGAAGATCTCAAAGTAAAGATTGTTTTTGAAGTTTTCAAGAAGTGATAAATAGATTAAAGTGAAAAGTTCAAACGAGATTCAAAGTGCGCAAATTCTTTCAAGCCTGAATACAAAGGGGGAGAATGTTAGGACTGAATTCAATGTTAAATTGTATTCGTCTTTAAAGTTTATAAATGTCTATAATTGTCTATAATTGTATAGATAGTGTGTTTGACTTTCCTAGTCATGTTGACTTTGACTAGAAGGGTTTATAGTTTGACTCTATATATACATTTGTCTTCTAGTGTAATTAGTAGATGAGCTTTATTGTAATAATACGTTCAGATTGAGAGTTTTATAAGAGCTTTGACTTGTTGACTTTTCCTTTCATCTCCTTCTTTCCATAACTCAAAAGGTACAATAATATATGATAAAGTCATACCATTGTAAGGAAAGAAGATATAAGTTATACCTGCCTGTTTATTTCAATAAGCTTTAAAAGAAGATCCAACACGTAAATCTTTAACCTAATCCCAAACAAATACATGAAAACTCAAACAAAAATAACTAATAACTCACAATATATAAAAAAAACCCAAAATTCAATCAATAAAGTTATGTACTTATTGAGCCTGAGAAATTTTGAGATAAACAGGTATGTAAAGAAAATCGAGAAGTGACAAAATCAAGATGAAGAGATTAGGGAATACATAACTTCAAATCAAGCAAATCCTAAGCGATGGTGGAAGAGAACCCTAACCGTAATAGATGAGCTATGGAGAACCGAATAAGGAGTAAATGGAGATGGAAGCAAGAATCGAATAGAACCCTAGCCGTGGTTTTGAATTATGAATCATCTCATTGGACATTGAATTGTCGTCTTAGGGAAGATCAATTTGTGAATCGTCATCTTGGACCATGAGAACGCATGACTGGAGGAGCAATCTTGGAAAGATAAGTTCTGAATTTGACTTTGGCATTCATATCTCGTACATGAAGTTTATAATGTTCTAATCAAGAGATTTTAAGACTTATACATAAATTAACCATGCATAGTGTAATAAAATTGTTTTTAAGACTTTGTCGTATATACTTTACTAGGTTCGATCCCGTGTATTACACGGAGTAATTTGAAAAAATTAAATCATGTAAGAAACTTATCTTACATAGATGAATAATCATCGAAAGTATGATGCTACTTCAGACTTGTACTCTTGAAATGATTCTGAAGAATAAAATAAAGTTAACCCTAAAATAAAATTGAACTTAAAAATGAAACTATATCAGTAATTTGAATTTAAACTTAGCAGTAAATTTAGAACAACTCTTCAGACTTGTACTTTTGAAATAATTCTTAAGTATAACTCTGAAGAATGACTTCAGACTTGGACTTGTACTCTTGAAATAACTCTGAAGTAAAACTCTTCAGACTTCAGAGCTCTGTATAATCAAGAAAAATCAACTTTTGTCGACGTCCGACACAAATCCGTCACTGAATTTTAAAATAAATAAAATTTTATTTTTACAACTTTTTCCCCAACGGATTTGTAATGAATTTTTTTACTTATTTAATACTGTCACAAATCCGTCGGAAATCTGTCACAAAATTGGTCTAATTTATTTAAATAAATTAATTAGCGTTAATTAATTAAAATTTACGACCGATTTTAATTGATTTTTATATTTAATTATACTCCGTCGGAAATGTTTAAGAAAACTTTTTTTTTTATTCTTTTCCCTTTCAAAAAAATATGTTTAAGAAAAAATCCGACGGATTGTAATTTTCTAATAAAAAAATTATATTCCGTCGGAATTTATTTAAAAAAATATATGTTTTATAAGAAAAAATAAAAAACTTCTTTAATAAATTCCGACGAAATATAATTTTTTATTAAAAAATTATTATTCGTCGGAAATTTTGAACTTCTTTTAAATATATATTTTTGGAAAGAAAAAAATATAAATAAAACTTCTTTGAATATTACCGACAGATTTCAGACGAAATTTGCATTTAGCAACGGGAATTTTTCCGACGTCAATATCCGTTGGATAGTTGTTTTTCTTACGGATTTTGCCGTTGAAAAAACCACATTTTTTAGTAGTGATCAATCAAATGGGTATAATTGAACTGTTAATGTAAATTGTGTCTAGATACGTTCAAATGAGTCTAATTAAACCACTAAGGGTGCGTTTGGTGCGTGGAACAGGATGAGACAGGACGGGACAGGACACATTTGTCCCATGTTTGGTGTGTTATTAAGTAGAACTAACTGAAACTAACTTGAACAAGAATGCCCTAGAACTAAGTAGAACAAGGATTTTTTTTACTAATCTACCCTCACATGCGTCCTTCCCCGTTCATCCCACCCTACCTCTCCTTCATCAATCGGCGACCGGCTCCGTTCATCTCATCTCGACGGCGAGTTCCGACTGTTGCTTGCTGGCTCCGTTCATCCCATCGACGACGACCGATTGTTGCTTGCCGGCTCCGTTCATCCCATCGACGACGACCGACTGTTGCTTGCCGGCTCCGTTCATCCCATCGACGACGATCGACTGTTGCTTGCCGGCGAGTTCCAATCGACGGCGACCATCTCATCAAGGTACGTATTTAGACCTCATCGAGGCTCCGTTCATCCCATCCCACCCTAATGTAAATTGTGTCTAGGTACGTATTTAGACGGGAAAACAAGAAAACTGCTTCACCAGAAGATGACACATATCACTCAAGTTACTTATTTATTATAAACATAGATAAGGTAGTGTAGATAATTGGTACACAAAAATAATATTCAAAACCAAGATCTCTATTTTTGAATGTATTTATCCTAAAAAGAATAAGTTTATTAACAAAAGCCATTTTAACAACGCAAGAACCACTACATATCCACCCTAACTCGTCAGACCACCTTCAGGAAACGTTTTCGATTTCCGGCCAAAGCTTCCACCTTCTCGTCCTTTGTTTCTCCAATCGTCAATAACTTGTAGCCGGCCAAATCGCATCACGGAGCGCTTCAATCTCTGTCGACCATGCTGCGGAGGTACAATCACATATCCTATTGACTCCTTGCCATGCGTCAATGGTTCATATATAGTTAAATTTCTTATTCAATATCAGTCTAGGGTTTTCTTGTGGATTTATATATGTTCTTGATTATTTTCAGAAGCTGCAAGTGCTACAGAATTAGGGTTTAGTGCTCTTAATTGACCTGCATTTGTTATTTTTCCCCTTGATTTTGAGGGTTCCTTGGTTTTCATTCAAACGGAAGTGGGGTGTCGTATTTTTGATGTCAAAGCCAGTGGTTTTTGAAATCTGAACAAACCAGCACCAATGTTGAATTTTGTTGTACTTTCAAGTTCATCTAAAACAGAGGGAATAATATCTAGTTCGAATTTTCAATTTACTAGTGTTGCTTATCTTCTGAAGGTCCATATTGGAAATATCTTATCGTCGGTCGGTGGGAAGGATTTCACCGCGAACAACTCCTCAGGCATGTTTTGTGAACCTTATGATGTATCCATCTTTATATAAAAATGATTCACTAACTGAACCACATTATTGAATTTTATGGGAAACACTGATCAAGAAGCATATGCGGTAAGCCTATCTATAATGAATGAATACATTTCCTGCAGACTTGCTGCTTTGTATCTATGCATTTCTATTACTGATGATTTGCGGATAATACATTGAGGCCTACCTGTTAATCAGATTGTGATGACTATAGGATAAGCAAGTCAGCTTAGGTTACATATATACAAGTTCTAGAGGTGCAATTGAGGAATACTAGTAAGACTCACTAACTTAGCATGGCCAGATGGGTATGTGAAAGAGAAGGTGACCAAGTTTGTGGAATGTAGGTTGTTGATAGCAGTAAAATAAGAGTACAACCTGTATACAGATAGGATTTGGTAGGGGTGAGGCGGCTTATACCATGACCTTGCTTGTCTCAAGAAAGCTGAAACTATTTCATCGACTTTTGGATCTTGATGGTGCATAGGAGTAAGAGTTTTGCTCAAGGGAGATGACTAGTAGAGGTTCAATCATGTGGATAGCTGGTGGCTTGTACGCTACTTACTGGACTTAGTCTAATAAACCTTAATAAAGTTCTAATGTTAGGTTTTCTAGATTACATACATAATCTGGTTTTTCTTTGACCATTATTTATTATTTCTTATGCTTTTATGTTCTGTACTTAATGTGTAATTTATGTGTATATGTATATTTGGTAACAAGCAAGACTGCTAGAAACTAATTTATTTTTTGTTTGTTTAAAATTTGAAAGTACTAGTAAGAGCTTGTAATGCTTCAATGTATATTGGTCGAAAATTTGTTGTTAATATCGTTCTTTCTTCATGGCTAAAACATTTGTAGCAGATACCTTTGTATCTTTTTTCTAGGAAGGAATTCTCTGTTGCACCTCAGTCAAATTCATCCAAGCCATCAGGTTCAACAGGAAAACCACCAGACTCTGGAAGCAATTTGTCCAAAGTTTTTATAGGAAGTTTAGCCATAGGTGCTGCTGCCCTAACAGCTTACCAGACCGGCTACTTAGAAACATTTCTCACCAAAGAACAAAATAATGATCTCAATACGCATGAAATCCCCATTGTCCATGAAGAACCTCAACAGCCAAAGACTGTTAATGGAGATTTGCATGATGGTGAAACTGTAGAACCAGTTGCTGTTCAAAATGTTCAAGAGTCTGAGGTTTCAAATCCAACTGTTGAGCATGGTGAAAAAAACATTCATATTGATCCATACTATAGCAGAAGGGAAGAAGAAGCTCAGTCTGAATTAAAGGAATTACCAATATCAAAACCCCATGATGCTATTTCTGAGCAGGAGAGTAAGTTGCCTAGCTTGGACCATAGCATCTCAACTGCTCATGATTCAAGTTTTGATTCAATACCATTGATTCAAGAGGATCTTGGCACAAAAAACCAAGACGTGAAGCCTACTATAGAACGCCACGAGGGAGTTCAAATCACCTCAATACCGACTCAGGTTGCTCCAGTTATTGAAGAAAATATGATCAAGTCTGAGCAGCCTCAGCAGCTAGGCACTATAAATATGCCGGAGGTCTGCTCTTTTTTACGTAGTGGTTATAGAACAAAAATTCTATTTGCAGCTAGTTTATTGGCAGTTTTTTGCAGCGTATCCTCAGCAATGATGTCAAAGAGCCAAATTCCCTTCTTGATGCATACCTTTTAAGAGGTAAGGCCGAACAAACTGCTGCAGCTTCTTCATATCTACATAAGGTTAGATACCAAACAATATCTCTACAAGGAAGCTTAATTTCATTTGTTGCTCTTGTCTTTAGTGAAAGTGTCTAATTGTATGTGATGTCAAATTGAAGGATATAGCTGAGACTGTGAAAGGTACTAACGACGTTTACGTGTCAAAGG
The DNA here is from genome assembly GCF_001531365.2 of Cynara cardunculus var. scolymus. Lineage (NCBI taxonomy): Eukaryota > Viridiplantae > Streptophyta > Magnoliopsida > Asterales > Asteraceae > Cynara > Cynara cardunculus. The sequence continues at coordinate 19,187 of NW_020201521.1, forward strand.
ATGGAAAAGTAGTTCTGGATTTATTGGAAGCTATTCACACAGCTGAAAGAAGGCAGGTGGATTTGGATGCACGTTTTTTTTCTGAAGAGAAGAAGTTGATGAAGGCAAGACTATTTATCTTTAATATTAAAAATGTAAACATTGTGATATCACTTTGTTGTTTTCTTTGTCTCTTCCTACTAGTGTTCCATTCAGTTTTATGGCTGATCAACTTTTGAAATTGAAATTGGACTAAAATATTTTAGGAGAAATATGAAAAGGAGCTAAAAGATGCAAGAGCCCGGGAGCTCATGTATGCTGAAAGGGAGACAATTTTGGATAAGGTTGTATAAAATGTTATCCTTCTACTTTTTCTGTTCATGCGATTATTTTCTTGCATGTGGTAGGTAAGCTTCTAGTTTTTGCCATTGGGTGATCAATTCTTCATTAGTTTAATGAACAGGTACTATGTATATACTATTTATGCTGAACCTATTTCTGATACATATTTCATTAGTTTGTTCTATAGTGACATCAATTCTTGTGCACTATAATCTACATATTAAGTTGAACAGCTCTGGATTGCCTAGATGTTCTTCTTTTGAGGTCAAGTAATTTAAAAGCATCTGCTCAAGCATTGATAGCAGGTCATCGCCAGAGAGGAATGCTTGGACTTTTAATGTTTCTTTTGGTTAACTGCTTTGTAATTAGCATGCTAATTTCTAGCCCTTTTTACAACCTTTTCTTATCTTGATTGTTTTACTTTTCTCATCCATTGCATCTTTCTATCACTTGCTTTGGATCGCATCTTGGAAACCTATAGGTTCACAATTAGCAGAAAAGCAAAACAGTGAATCTATTTGACTGTAGCTTCTGATAATTGTTCGTACAAGAAATGCATGGTTCAGTTATTGTGTTCACTCTTCTTTTCAGATAGAAAACTAATATGAGCCTAATCAGTTATCCATATCTTACCCCAGAAACTAAACACACGCACACACACACACACACACCATACACAAGTTAACTCTAGTATCTACCTGATACATCTCTTTTAAAAAGGTGATATCAATTTACGTGTGATTAGCTTCTAAATTGCTAAATTCATTTGTAGGAGTTACATAAAGAAAAGCTAAAAGCAGCTGCTGCTCTCAAGTCACTTCAGGAAATGTTAGAAGAGGAGTTCAGAATGGAGATCGAAAGGAAGGTGTGTTGTGTTTATTTAAAACATACTTCCATGATGTAAAACATCAAAATAGCAGTTATTAAGCTTGCTAATCTCTAAACTTTCAGGAATCTGAAACAGAATTTGAGCTGAACAAATTAAAGGATTTAGCAAAAGCAGAATTGACTGCAGGAATTGCAAGTGAGAAGGCTTCGCAAATTGAAAGGATGGAGGAGGCAAATCTCAATGTATGATATCATTCAAATTTAATTTAGTTGCATATTGTTTTTGAGCTGGCACTATCTTGTGACGGAAATTTGGAGACAAATGGATTTTCAGTCAATATTAATTCTTTTTTTTGGATATCTCTGATAGCATTTGGTATGGAATTTAACTATTCAAAGACAAGTCACTCAAAATGATTTCTCTTACAATCTCTAACTTTCGAGAGGTTGGAACTCCCCAAAATCTGTTACATAACTCACATGCCCTACAACCATCATCAACACCTATATTTATGCTTCTCTGCCACCGACTCAACCTTCCTACACCGACGTCTAACTACTTTCCATCCAGAAAAGACAAAACTGACTTATTTTCTTCTCCTTGAATACTTAAAACGAATCTTAGTCCTATTATTACCTGCCTGCCATACATCCACCTTGTCCCACCAAGGTGGAAGCTAGGGAACCTCTCATCAATTATTGTGAACTTTTCCCATGACGCCTCAAAGATTGGCAATCTTTTCCATTGAATGAGGACTTCCAACTCTCCGTTGTTTCGACACTGCAACACCCCTTCTGTCTCAACCACCAATTACATATCCTCATAGTTGTGGTGGAACGACCTACGATGAATGACACAACCCAATATTCCTTCGTAATTGTGACACATGGAACACTAGGTGAATCTTAGTTGTTGCCGGTAGTTTAAGCTTGTAAGCTACTTCTCCTACTTTGGATAGCACCTCGAACGGCACATTAAACGTCGCTACTAGCTCGTCGTTCTGTTTGTCACCGTCACGTAAAGAGTTTTGCTAGATATGACCTCAACTTCAAGAAGTCTTTGTCCCCCACCACAAATTGAACATCCTTTCAACGCCTATCTGCTTTTGCTTCATTTCTGTTGAGTTCGAATCAAATGCAATTGAAGCTCATCCAACATATTTTCCCGCTCCAACAACATCTCATGAACCGCTTGTATACTTGAGGACTCCTATTTATACTTCAAAATAGTTGGAGGCTCACGTCCCTACAATGCTTTAAGTGGCGAGCATTTAATTGAACTATGAAATGTAGTATTGTACCAATACTCGACCTATCGCAACCATCTTTTCCACTGTTTGGGATTTTTGGACACAAAACAAAGTAAGTATTGCTCCACACACCGATTCACCACTTTCTACTGTGGATGGTAAGCCGTTGAAAAACATAGCTTTGTCCCTTGCAAATGGAAAACCTCTTTCCAGAAGGTACTAAGGAAGACCTTGTTTCGATATGTAATCACTGATTTTGGCACTCCATCATCGAACTACTTCCTTGGTGAATGTCGCAGCCACTTGTTTAACATCAAAAGGATGTCCAACACCATAAAATGAGCAAACTTACTCAAACGGTCTACTGTTACAAAGATTGTGTCCATTCCCTCCGATCTCGGTAACCCCTCAACGAAATCCATAGTTACCTCATCCCACACGTACAATGGTAAAGCAATTGGTTGCAACACTCCTGCAGGTGGCCCCCCAATATTTTGTTTCTTTGACATATTGTACAACTCTGAACAAACTCCCTAATATCCGACTTCATTCCCACCCAAAACAACTCAGCTGCCACCCTTTGAAATGTTTTCTCTTCACCCGAATGTCCTCCCATCGGCGAGCTATGAAATTCCTCTAATAAAATTGGTATCAATGACGATCATCGTGATTAGACCACTTGATCCTTATACCACAAAAGCTCGTGCTTGACCGCAAACCCTTTATGGGTCACCCTTTCCAGTTGCAATGTTACTTGGTATTTTTCCCAACAACTCATCTTCACCCACTTCATGCCTATTCACGTTCTATTACCGCCATTGGGCCCCCCATGACTGAACATTCACATTTTTGCCGAGATAAAGCATCTGTAGCCATGTTATTCTTTCCTGCCTTTTACACAATGTAAAAATCATATCCCATCAACTTAACCACCCATTTATGATACGGAGACTCTATCAATCTTTGATCTGTCCGGACCATAAACTTTCTTCCCAAAACATAAGGTCTCCACTTTAGGATTGCAAAGACTATGGCCATCAACTTCTAAGAATTTGGTTTATGTCGAGCTTGCACGCCTAATACTTGGCTATGAAACGCAATCGGTCGTTCAGTTTGCATCAAGACAGCCTCTATCCCGCTACCAGAAGCATCTGTCTCGATGACAAATGGTTTACTAAAGTACGGTAGAGTCGACACAGGAGCCTCAATTAAAGCTCTCTTCAACGTTTCAAAAGCTACAGTTGCCCCCTCAATTTATACGAGCTTGTTTCTTTTCAACAAATCTGTTAATGACCTTGCTATCTTACCATACCCTGTGATGAAATTTCGATAATACTCTGTAAGCGCCAAAAATCCTCTTAATTGAGTTATTGACCCGGGTTTTGGCTACTTCAACATTGCATCCACTTTCGTACGGTCCAAGGTCACACCCTCCTTCGAAATCACATACCCAAGATATCCTAAATTCACTTTTTCTGAACTCACACTTCTTTTTATTTGCAAACAATCGATGCTTCAACAAACTTTGAAATACCACCTTCAAAAACACCTCACGATTTTCTTCCGACTTGCTTATGCCAAAATATAATAAAAAAACACTAGGACGAACTTCCTAAAAAATGACCAGAACACGTCATTCTTCAACAACTGGAAAGTTGCGGGCTCGTTAGTAATGCCGAAAGGCATTGCCAAGAATTCATAATGCCCTTTATGAGTTCGGAATGTTGTCTTGGAAACATCCTCCTTTTGCATCTGTATTTGGTGATACCTGGATCGCAAATCCAACTTGGAAAAATAACTTGCCGAAGGCAACTCGTCTAACAATTCATCAATGATTGGGACTGGGAACTTATCCGGGACCGTTCCCTTATTCGAAGCCCGATAATCGATACAAACATGCCAACTACCATCTTTTTTCTTAACCAATAATACCGGGCTAGAGAACGCACTTTCACTATGTTGAATGATCCCGACTTCAAGCATTTTCTCCGCCTCTTCCTTTTGGTATTAAGGGTACCGATAGGGTAGGATATTTACCGGTTATGTTTCCTTCTTTAGTGTAATCCTATGCTCCTTTCTCCTTTCCGGAGGTAACCCGTGCGGGCATTGAAAAACTTCCTCAAACGAATCTAGTGTACCACCCTTTCAATCACTTCGGAGCACTGCCCTTGTTTGATTGTCCCCATTTCTACTTGACCCAATTCTACCAAAACTCCTGTCCCTTTTGTTAAAGTGTCTTGATCATTGCTTTTAATGAGACCAATGATCTTCCTAAAGCCATATCCCCCTTTAATTTTACATATTTTCCTTTCGTCAGAAATTTCATTGTTTGCAATTGCCAATTCACTTGCATAGAACCTAGTGATGCAAGCCTTTGTGTACCGAAAATAACATCGGAATTTCCCCCACACAAGGGTAAAAAATCTCCCCTTGCTTCTAATCCTTGCTAGTTGCATCCAAATCACCACTCCTCTACACACCTCGGCCATTACCGCTTCCCCTGCTCCCATCGAGATCTTGTACTCCTCGGTCGGAAATATATCCAGCCCCGTTTTCTTTAACAACCCCAATGAAATGAAGTCATGAGACACCCCGCTATCAATCAACACGACCACCTTTTTGTTCCCGAACCATCCCTTCCATTTTCATCGTCTTCGGTGTCGAGAATCCCACCACCGAGTTTTAAGGACACTTTCGCTTTGTCTGGCAACATATTTGCGAATTCAGCAGCCTGTTTTCGACAATGTCTTCCTCATCTTCTAAACCGTTTTCGTTTTGTCGCACCACAATTACATTCAATTATTTTCTCTTGCAACGATGTTTGGGGGAGTATTTTCGTCACACTTATAGCATAGCCCTTCTTGTCGGCATTGTTGCAACTCTTTATTGGACAATCTTTGAAAATCCCCACCTTAGGCACCATTACCCCCTTGCACTCCCTGGAACAAACTTCTCATCTTCCAACACTTCAGATGACCTTTTGTTCCACCCCACCGCCTTCGAGTTTACGACTCGATTCATCGTTTTATTCTTTTCGTCTACCATGGACGCAACCTCCATGGCTTCTTTATTCAGCTCCATCGGTGCTAACAATCGTACCTCTGATATAATTTTTGGCTTCAATCCATTAATAAAATGGCTGACATAAACTTCTTTCAGAATTCCATTTAATGGCGCATGAAACAAATTTTCTTTTATATTCAGCCACTAGGCTGCTTGTTTGACTGACAAAAATTGCTCAAGGTAATGAACCTTTAGCGGTGGTGTGAAATTGCAGTAATAATAATCTCTTTGATTCCTTCCACATCACAATATGTCGTCGTTTGTTATCCCATTGAACCACTGCAGAGCATCTCCTTCACAAGCAATTACAACCACCTCCAAACTTTCTTCAATTGTCAATCTATTCAACAAGCAATACTGATCTTTCCTAAGATCTAACCCTCTGGATCGGTTCCGTCAAAAATAGGCATCTCCAATCGACGTTTTTTGATGGCAAAGAACAGAACGAAATAGTCCTGTGCTCACCGCTTCTGCCTCGTCGATCTTTGATTTCTTGCGTTTCATCGCTTGTCCGATCTCCTTGCACTCTCCTTCTACATACACAACATTGTGGCCATCTGTTGTATCATCGTTTGCTTATTTTTTTCTACGGATAATATCCTTGCCTGAAATGTCTCCAATTTGATTCAACCTTCCTACACCGACATCTAACTACTTTCCATCGAGAAAAGACCGAACTGCCCTTATTTCCTTCTCCTTGAATACGTAATACGGATCTTATGCTTATCAATCTCCAATTAAGTAGTTTACTGTATTGTGAAATCGCCATTAGTATAGAAGATTGACCGTTTACCACTAAACTGTAGAAGATTGGCAATCTGTTATGTTCATACATAATCAACATTCATTGTTTGCATTATTCTTCTGATTGTTGATTTAGCATTTTGATTTTTCAATTATCCCCACCTCCCAACCAAAAAAAAGGTTGTTTTTATCCTTCGATATTTTTTAGGCTTGAAAAGTGGCAACAAAAACCTTAGTCATGGTATACTTTGGATTCCGCCGGTTGGTGGTTATCAAATTCTCAACTTGACTCAACATTCATGCACCAAATACAAGTATGAGCACCCATTCTACATAATTTGTATTGTGCACACCACAACCATTATTTTGCTTAAGATGTCACCATTTTCATCAAATGAGCATTCTTTGTTGGTTGTTTTATACCTTCAACATTAGTTTTAACATATTGATAATTCATTTTCCCCTTATTGATCAATCATGCTTGTATTGGAGATGAAATGTGAACTTGAATAAACTTGTTAAGAGAGAAGGTACACTGGTATATAGATAAGATGTTTATAGTTTTAGCCATGAATAGGTTGATGCATTTTATGTCAGTTGGCTTTTTTGGAACGACATTTAATGTTATTTTATTTTTATTATGTAGATAAATGCTCTATGTATGGCCTTCTACGCAAGATCTGAAGAGGCACGTCAGAGTCATTCTGTTCACAAGCTTGCACTGGTATGTTTTCCTAAAGCATTTTCCCTACTACCTCAGCATATTTGTTTTATGGAAAGTTGTAAATAGGGTTATGTATCTTCATTGATTATTGTTATGAAAATCTATGCGTAGGGGACGATTAAGCTTTTTCCGAGGAGTTATGCTTCCCTTTACTGCTTCGATCAAGTGAAGATGTTTAATCAATAACTATCCCACCACGTCCATTTTTAAACTAATTGTTGAATTAAGTGTTCAAAAATAGTAGCAAAGGGATTAGTCAACTTTTTTTCAACTTGTGTTTATCAATCAACTTTTCTCAACTAGCAAGTTAGCCTTCTGATCCTTTATGAGTAATTGTAGTACCAAACAATTCTAGACTAATTATTTAGAAAAGTAATAATACCCTTGGTTTAAAAATGCGCGCATAATGTGCTTCGATGCGCTGGAGGTAACGCATCAGAAGGGCTGATGCAAAGCGATTCCATGATGCTCTTTGATGCGGTCGCATCACCTATGCATCACACGATGCGTGCTTCAACGCATCCTGTATGTTTCATGTTTGGGCTTCTTTTTCATTCTTTAGAGGTTTTTAGTTGGGCTTTTTGTAGACATGGTCTATGTGAAATTCCATCATGCCTTGCAACGTCGATATAAAAAAGAGGGAAGTAGTGATCCTATCATTCTAGAAGACAGATGAAAGTAATGAGTGGTTGATGGGGAGGATGGACAATGATGATGAAGATGATGATTTGGTGTTTATTGATGATGATCTTACGTGGGATGACGTAGGTAGAGCTTCTGGGGCGTATGAGACTCTTCATTTCACTAGAGCATCAAGAGGGAGAGTAAATGATGATGGGTCGGGTCCATCAAGAACTAGAAGTGCTAGAGGAAAAGGACATGCTCTTCAGGATGAAGATGATGAAGTTGAGGTGGAAGCAGATATTGGAGGGTTTGATAATGACGAGGGAGATGAACCCATGTTGGGGTTTCATGATGCTGATCTTGGGGTTGGTCACTTGGTCATTTAGTTTAGGGATTGGGGACTATTAGACATTTACTTGTGTTCTTCATGGTAGTAGTTTGTGTGTTTTGTTATTCTGATTCACGAACTTTTTAAGATTCTAATGCCACTTTTTGAACTACTTTATGTTATAAATGAAGTATTTTTAAGGTAAAAATTGATATGTAGAATTAATTTATAAGTATTTTTTGAATATCGGGCGCATCACGTGCGTGATCGAGCCCTTACCGCCTCGGACGGCATCTCGCTTTTTAAAACCAAGATTATACCAAATTGCGGTTATTATTGAATTCTTAACTCTATATGTTCACATAATCTGATAATAATAATAACAACAACAATAATTATTATTTATTATAATATTTTGTAAGTAATTAATGAAACTTTTATCTTTCTTTTCATGAGAAAGGATCACAATATCAAACGCTACTCAAGTTGGAACAGAGATGTTAAACGTACCCAACTTGTTACAAGTAAAATTTATTTGGGCTTTTCGTAATGGATTTGTGAGAATATCTGCATGCTGGTACTCGGTTATGATGCGTACTAGATGGATTGATGGGGAGAACCTAACCTGAAGAGTCATTAATTTTCCCATGGAAAGTGGCACCGTGGGATCAACATCAATGTGCTTGATGCTCTTATGGAATACTTGATTATTGTCTATATGAATAGTTGACTCGTTATCACAATACAACTTCATCATTTCATTTGTAATTTCTCCAAACTCTCATAGAAATCTCCTTGCTCATCTCATTTTGCATGATATATTGGCAATGGATTCATACAGTGATTTGTCACTTGATTGGGACTGGGAGACAGCTGTTTGTTGCTTTTTCAAGCAACTAGATTTTCTTTGACGAAGACAAATACCCTGTAGTTGATTTATGGGAAAAAAGACAACCAACCCAATCTGGATTAGAGAGACTAGATATCTTGCCACCTCCATTTTCGGTGAAACACCGATGGTAGGGGCCTCGATTTGAATAGAGTATCTCTTAGCCTAGTGTGTGGCCTTGAGATACCTCAAAACATTAAGTGTTGCATCCCAATAACTTGTGTAGGGAGCATTCATGAATTGGCTCAGGGAAACTATTCGGATATGATAATGGTTTCACTCGTAGATGTTACTGAAGAAGAATCTATAGTTTGAATACATTTTTATTGTGATCCATGACCTGATTAGAGAAGGAACACGAACAACATCAAATATCGATTATAGTATATGCATATCGAGGTTTCAGTATTTTAGAAAGCTTTATGATATCAGTATGTGTGGGAATCTTTGGGGTGCTTTTGGTCAATTTGAAGAGTTCATGGCTGAACATGTAAATGTATGTATATTAATAAAAGCAGGTGAAGAGAACCTTATTTGCATGAACAAATCAGTTCGCTTCTTTGTAACAGGACATATTGGTTCATCTCCTCATAGAGGAGAAACCTCAACACTTCACCACCGCCATGCAACTATCAATGGTAGTTCCTCTTTTATTTTATTCACCTTTTCTCAATGTGCTGCTCTATCACAATTGGTATTCATTTCTTCATCCATGAACTTTAAACAAAAGAATTATTCTCATTATTAGCCTTGGCGTGATAGGCATCAGAATACATCAAAAGTTGATCCAACACAGCAAGAGTAGGCTAGTGGTGAGAGTATATTTTCAAGGCAAAGTTTGTAAGTAAAGAAGGTGAAAATTCCAATGAAGTAGCAGATGAAGAGGGTAAAGGAGGAGGTACTCTTTGTCTGTTGCTTGCTTTTGTTGAAGAGGAATCTTCTAAAAGCGGGCACGAGCTAGGTCTCTTTTTTTGGTAGAGTTACTCAAGCATGTTGAGTGGAGGGGCTATCTAGATTTATTCTTTAGAGGCAGAAAATCAGGTTTGAGATCGAGATGTATTATACGAGTAACAAGATGGATTGAGATCGGTATGTATGTATAAGTAACACGACATATGATGCTCTGACTCGTGTCAATGCTTTTTATGCAGACTGCCTCTTTTTTGCTTGTTCTTGTTTTTGAGGCAGATCTGGGCTGGTCTTGCTTTGACACAATAAAGTTCTAAAAGGCAAATTAGTATTGTCACAAAAAAGAAATTAACGTGGCCTTAGTCAAGTGTTTATCACAAAGGCTAAGGTGCTTCTTAGAACTGAAATCTATTGGTTTGGGAAAAAGACAAAAAGAGTGAATATAAGGTACCCATATCATATTAACCACAAAATGATATGCATTTGATCTTTTCCTAAACATTGCCTGGAATTTTTTCATAATACTATCTCCAGTTCTAACAACTTGCTTCTATTGAAGTTATGGACCTTGTCTTATTAAATGACACTTTTATTGGCTGATATGCCTATATATGGATGAATCATTCTTTGTAACAAATATCATACAAGTTGGTAGCATATGGCTTGTCGCTATTGGACTTTATTAATATGCTCATGACTAGGTTAGGATTTGTAGCAATCACCTTTCGGTTAAACTAATATTGCAATAACTAACCCTAGGTTTTGGTAATTATGGAAACTTCTATAATCGACATTTCTATAATTAATGGTGATATGGCAATCATAGCTTTAAACAAAAATATTGCATACGTGCATGCATGCAAACTGTATAATTGTTGTTGGGGGAAAGGCAGTACTAAGGCCAGAAATCGGAAAATGTTAGCTCATATGGGAAGTGCGAGGAGTTAACGACCGAACATGCTGCAACCTAGGGATCACCAGGCAACTCTTTCGCTCTAGGGGATGCTCACTTTGATACCGTCAAGAATTAGTTAGGCCTTGGTTAGTTTCCTATCCATTTCCTGGAGATCCATGTTTTAAAGAACAAAATCTAGCATCTGCTATCAGTTCGTTGGAACTTTTTGGGTATCGTTTACTCTTTTGTGAGAACCATCCTTGGAGGGGGAGGGGGATGGGGATGGGAAGGGGGTGATAACGACTGGGTTTCATGAATAGAGAATAAACTTCATACATTTTTTTCACCAAAGCTTGTATTGTTGCTTTAAGCTTTACATGAGTGCTAATTGCGGTAGCTGAGTCGAAGGTAAAGGTCAACGAGAAGTTGGAGCAGTGGATGGGTGGCCTTGGAGACATAAGGCTTGTGTATTAGTCACTCTAAGACATAATGCATATCTTGCAATTTCAGCGAGCGGCACATTGCCGGGGGAATAGAAGTCAACTTTAGCTTCTTTTTTGGGGGGGGTCGAATTAAACCGCAGGGGGGGGTTCTGGGCGGAGGTACATCAAAAGGACAATTTCAAGTATTTATTTTCCATGATTCAAACAGAAGAGGTCGAGGACGACGTACCATGTCGCATAACGACATGGTGCTAAAGGGGAAATATGCCATAACGGTGTTTGCATAATGGCATGCTTTTTATAGGGTTGCCATTAGACCAACTATCTTGTATGTGTCGTACCATTGGGCGACAAGGAAGACCCATGAGAGTAAGTTAGAACTTGCAGAAAAGAAGATGCTTAGATGGATTCGTGGTCTGGTCGGACCATGTTAGAGTCAGGAGTTCCGCCTATCATTGAAAAACTGACAGAGGGAAGATCACAATGGTCTGGATGCATTTGCAGGAGACTGATGGCTGCACCAGTGAGGAAAGTAGAAAGCGTGATTGTCGAGGGGGCGAGGAGGAGGGACAATCTAATGAGGATGTGGGATAAGCAACCAAAGGAGGACATGGTGGCTTAGACATTTCCAAGGACATGACCATTGATAGGAGTCCTTGGAGATACAGGACTAGGGTAGTAGACTAGGTGCAAGGAATTGTAGCTAGTGTGGAGGGAAAGAAGGAAGTTGGGCTTGAGGTGGGACAAGTGGAGGGTTAGGGAGCTGACAGATAGGGTAAAAGAGTCCTATGGTATATGGATGAACGTGTGATTTTCTTTTTGCAATGTTTCTATGTTTCGATGTCTTTCTTTTTGTTTTCTGCTGCATACTATTTTGCTAAGCCTTGGTTCTTCTTTCCTTTGCTCACATTTTTGCACAAGCCAGGGTCTTTGGAAATATCTCTACCCTTTGGGGTAGAGGACATGTCTGCCTACGTCCACTTGGGTTGGTTTGTGAGTGCTACTTGCACATCAACTTGTGTGCGGTTGTTGTGATATGTATATATATTATATTGTTTGGGCTACTACAATTAACACCGTAACTTCGTAGGTATTGTTTGGCTAAACTTTCATGTTTGTCTTTTCTTTTATGTTTTCTGAAAAGTTAAAACTGAGGGTGAATTGGTGTTTGACAAATGTTCATTCAAAAAACTAAAATGTGTTTATATATTTTTGGTAACCGTGGTATTTGGGCCAGCTTACACGCACTGACGAATGGCCTGGAGTTGTTGCAGGTGTTCCATGGCCACAAGGGCCTTGGCAGCCTTGCATAATCCGGGGAAGATAAGAATCTCACTATATCCCCTTCCCGAGCCTTAACCTGTGCGCCACAACCCAAGTTTGTAGAATTCTGTAGACATTGGTTATGAATTGTTACTAGTTTTTGATGGTTTCATGGTATATAAAATGGGTTTATGTAAAAAACAAGTGTTTGTTTGGGGTTTCAAACACAATGAAACCTGATTCTATTTTTTAATATTTTTTCAGAAATGAAATAGTCTTGGCAAATTTATTTAATTTCATTATCATACAAAACTCACAATGGCATTTACATTATGCAAACTTAACAAAACAACCTGAGTGTTCTGTTATTTGTATCATTCTATGACATAATGGAATTTGTACCACTGTTATAACTATGATATCTGTTATGCTTTACTTTTTTGACTTATTCTGAAAATAAACTGTCTATAATACTCCATCTAGTAGATATGGGGTTAACCATAGGTGATACATAAGCAGATTACTCATAATGCAATTTATCTTTGGGTGGTTCCTAGGTCATACATAAATCACAGTGAAGCACTTATGGTTTTGACTTTTGAGTATATATACTGTTCACAATGCAAGTTAAGCATAATTTATATGATCTGGATTTGAATGATAGGGAGTGGGAAGAAGGTTAATCATTCTACTACACTCGGGCTTTTATCTGTCCTTATCCTCAAGCATCTTACTATGTTTTTGTTGAAGTATATAAATATTTGTATACGACAAATAACTCATGCACACCATAGTTGTTAAAAGCAGGTGCGCCTAGGCTCTGAGGCTCATAAGGCTCAAGGTCTTGGGCTATTTTCAAGTCGAGGCTAGGCGTATTCATGAGGATCGCTAAGGCGCTGCTTCTTGGCTGAGGCGCGTTATGGGCCTAGGCACGCCTTATAAAGAGTGTTACTAAGTACCTAGTCAAACCCTATTATTAAATAAGTTTTCTCATCTCCTCATCTCCTAGACTTCTTAAAAAAAGAGTTATTAAATAGATGGAACAAGTCGAACACGAATATCAAATCCTCAGTCCTTAGAACTTCAAGCCTCCTTCTCTATAAATACCCAAACCTTAAAACTTCACCCTCACGGCTCACACCTTAAACCCTTCTCCCTTCTTGTCTCTGTTGAAATACTGCTGGTTGCTGCATTGGAGGTTTGTGCTTGCTGCATATTTGAGTTGTGTGTAACTGTGTGTGTATATTGATAAGATGCGCCTTGGATTCCTGAGGCCCGCGTCTCATGCCTCCGCCTTGGGCCTAGGCCCTTGGACCCCTCTGCGCCTTTAACAACTTTGACGCACTCCTCACCTTTGGTAAGGTTTGAACCCTTGACCTCCTGAAAAGGCTGGGCTCTACCGGTAACTTGGATACTGCTGGGTCAATGACCCTTTGGTACCAGCTTAATGTTCTCTGCACATCTTTTTCATGTTTCGTATCTTTATACTTAGGGATCTCTGCATGAGGAATCTGACTCGTAATGCGTTACCAGCCTATTCCATCTACATAATCTTGTTCCCAAGTGATTAATTTTGCTTAACTTTTTCTATGTGTTGTGTTGGTGATACAATGTGAGGTGCTTGCAGCTTTGAAGATGCTCACTAGTTAAAAGTGCAATCTCATTAGTCACCTCAACACTCTCTTTCACTTAACAGCAATCAATTTTTGTTTTTTTTGCAGGGTGCTCTTGCACTGGAAGATGCTCTGTCTAAAGGGTTGCCTATACAGAAAGAAATAGATGCTCTTAACAGCTACATTGATGGAATTGATAAAGACTCACTATTAGGTTTGGTCATGGCGTCCCTTCCTGAAGATACTCTGAAAAATGGGACGGATACCATATTGCAGTTGAATCACAAGGTAAGCCTTTCGAGGGTTCGATATATATACTATGTAGACCATAATTCAAATTATGTGGTTTTAAAGATCCATTGTTTTGTAATTGCCTCATTATTTAAATATCTCTCAGGTGTGCTTCATTATTTAGCTCGTAAGTCGTAACGTATGGTTCTCCTGATTCTTGTTATAATTGACGAGTTATAAGTGATTATACTGCCTTTTTTTGGTTGTCATATTGAATAAATATATTCCGGCAAAAACATATTTTTATTTTGATAATCGGCTTAGTGTCACTCCTATATTACCTTTTTTTGACGAAAATAGTTTAAGGTTGCAGCTTTGATGGCTCATTTCTCTATCCTTAGTTAGTTATAAAAGATGATTGTGCCATGACCATAGCCTTCAACTTGATACAAGAGTTCTTCTGATAAACTAACCTCATCCCAGCTATTTTCATTGCCAACCTCATCTCTATCGGCCACAGCAAAAACAAAATTTTGATAAATCAGTATGTTCAATATCTCAGCAACATATACTTTGACCCCAGCTTCAGTTATTTAACACACCATACCAGCCACAAACTGCAAATACACCCTCAGCATCATTGTAACAGCAGTTGCTAGGCCACCAGCATTAAACCAAAAATCAACCTGCAGCATCAGCTTCAGTCCATTTGAGCCATGGATGCCTCTTCAAAATCCATATCATGTCGCCATCAAGAAATGAAACAGCAGCATAATATTTCAAACTTCTTATCGGCAGCACAACTGAAGTAAATGAGCAATTGAATCAAATTGATATTGAGCACGTTGGTCGTAACAGCAGCCCAAACCTGTGATCCTTCTTCTAACAGCAACATAAAACCAATAGCAAATCAACACAGCAGCTCTATATTGAATTGAGCATCTGGATGGGCTAGAGTGAGGTAGTTGGGTGAAAGAATTGTGGAAGATTTAGAGTCTTAACATGAGGAATCTGGAATTTAGGTGCCGTTTACCAAACGCTTACCAAGTCACATTACTTTACCGGATGAATATGGCTAGGACTAAGAATCTTACCCGGTAAGAGCGAAGGGAAGAATCGAGAGCTTTACCCGGTAAGTGAGGGCGACGGCTCTTACCATGGTTAGTGCTTGCCGGGATAAATTGTTGCATACGGTGCGTTTTGATGAATAAAATCTTACTTGGTAAGTAAATTATAATGTTGAATTTTACCGGTAAGTGCTTACCGAGTATGTTTTTAGGTAAACGGTCCCTTAGTAATTTTACCAATCTTGTCTAATCTCCCTAATGTTTGTTCCACCTATTCCAATGGGACAAATAAAGTGTGTTTTTGTCACACAGTCCCGTCTTGTCTGGGTATAATGTCCCACCAAACTGTGGGACATCAAGTTTTTTATTCTGTCATGTCCGTCTTGTCTCACGTACCAAACACATCCTCACAGAACCACAAACCAGTTACTCAGTTAGTATTTGGGTTTGGGATGGACTTCTGGGGTACTAAATCGGTTTTGGTTGTACTTATCAGCTATATTGGTCTAATCTTGGTTATTTTTCTAGTTTGATGGATTGAAAGGGACTCTCCGACACTTCAGCCTAATGCCTCCAGGTGGTGGTGGCATTTTGGCGCATTCTTTGGCTTATATTGCATCTAATTTAAAGGTTTGGATTACCTCTGAATTTTCTAAAATTTCTCCATATGATCGCTACTGCTAACAATAATCATGATTAAATTTTCAGGTGAAGGAAGCTGACAAATCTGGTGATGGGATTGAGTCGTTAATAAATCGAGTGGAGAGCTTGTTAGCTGATGGGAAACTTTTGGAAGCCGCAGAAACACTTGAAGACGGTCTAAAAGGCAGCCAGGCTGCAGAAGTTGTGGGTGATTGGGTCCAACAAGCAAGGAATCGGGCTATCACTGAGCAAGCCCTCACTCTCCTTCAGTCTTATGCTACATCCGTAAGCCTTAGTTAAATCGCCATACATAGAGCACCCTTTAGCTTACACATATTCGGCCATCTTTGTGAATAAAGGGGATGGATTTTCCACCATCTTGGTAGCCCCAATATATTTCAACTTTCTGGGGTTTTACTTGGGAGTTATTGAGCTGAAAACCACTTTGGTTGGGGAATATTTTTGCCAATAAACTTGCTTTCATGCTTTGAATTGCTAGAAAATAGATGAGCCAAGTTACTACTATACTGACTTGTACTTGTAATGAAAGTTGCACATTGCATTGCTCTTATAGTTGCTTCTACTTCGGACCGGAGAAAGGTTTGCATCCTTTTGATTTTGTTCTGAGAAATGGGCAAGGATGAGTCTTTTTGAAATCAGTAGATTTTAATGAATAAAAGTATAACTTTTTATTTTATTTTGAGTGATTAAGTCATTGGATCATTTTTTTAACAAATGAATCATTGGACTTTCTAAAATCGATCAAATACATCCTTTTTCTATAAATGGGTTTTTTTAGTTTAAAAATAATTATTCTAAAACATCCTTTTTTGGCCGACTTATGGAATGTTTAGGGGAGGTGTGGCACGAAAGAGAATCAATCGTCATTTAGCATCGCAATCCAATGTGAAGATTAGTGGTTTTATGTGGGTTCATGGGTTAAAGACATTTGAATAACCCAATCTAATGTTTGCAGTTTGAAAATTTTCAACTCAATCCAAACCGTGCGAGATGGTTGGTAGGGTTGAAACTTTGGTATATCATTTTACAATCTAACTAATCATTTGTTTTTAAAATAAGTAAATCAAAATCAGAACATGCAAAAAGACTAACAAACTAACAAAACTAAAGTTGAAGGTTCATACAAATAAGAAAGTAAAATTACGATTGCAATTGAATATATACTAATTATGGGTTGGTCTAATGCTTAATGTACATGTATTAATCAACAATTTAACAATTTATAATATAAAAAGACATCCCATTCATCGATCTTTGAGCACCAATGGTTAAAATGTTGGAACTCTCCACCCATCAATTTACATCAAACAAACAAATATCCTACCTTTGTATAGTTGTACCAAAACAAATATTGATTTTAAGCTTTTTAACTGTGTCATAGAATTTTGGAATGATTGTTGTAACTGTTTTGTATCATGATTTAGCGTTTAAATTTAGATGAATCTAAATAGAATTTAGTTTTGAATCTGACTTTTATATTTGTGTTTGATTTTGTTGTGTTGGAATATGAGGAAGGGTGGTTTGAGATGGTGGCCGGAAAAGGTGGGCCTCCCATGATAGAGTTGCAGGGGGTTTTATTTTATTTTTCAACGCTCTATGAATTTGTACATGTTTTAGAAACTTGTAAATTATTTTGTTTTAATAAAATGAAGGCAAAAGGACTACTTTGAAGGCCAAAAGTAACTACTTAACGGGTTTAACATGAATCAACCTGTTTAGAAAAATTGGCGCAAGATTTATCATTCAGAGCTGAAAGGTCTATTGGGTTTTCTCCCGACTTCTCCCATAAAAAAATAACAAACTTTAGTTTTTAAACTTGTAAAAACCACGATGATCAAAATTTTATCATTTGTATATTGATTTACTATTTTTATTCTTTTGAATCAAGTATAGAGATTGGCAAACCGGTTAACCAGTCAGACCATTCCGGTATCAACTTTCGATAGTCTCAAAAGGTACGACCTCGAGCTATCTATAAGATAAAAATCTTTAATTGACTGTAACCGATGGAACCGGTCCATTGTTGGGTATTTGGTTTATCCCACATAGAGCAAATCTCAAATTTTCAAGTGCCTTATATTACCAAGGTCATAACTAGTGTTAAATTGCCTAACTATCTAGTTGAGTCCAATACATATTAAATATCAAGAGGGTCTTGGTTAAATTGCCTAACTGGTGTTAAATTGCTTAACTATCTAGTTGGGTCCAATCGATTTATGCATTAACATAATATGTGTGATACTCATTGTCTACACTTACTACAAACACGTGGCTAGTTCAAGACTTCTTGTCACCATCCACAAAGTAGGTCCAATGAGTATTCACTACGTTAGGTTCAAGTCACTTAGACACCTCTTCCGATGCATGTCATGTTTGATTTTCTGATATAGAACGATAAGACCTTCAAAATGACTTATTTTCTATTCAAATATGGAGTATTATTGGCGTTTGAATAAAAAATGTGGGGTATTGTTGGGTATTTGGTTTGTCCCACATAGACCAAATCTCAAATTTTCAAGGGCCTTATATTACCAAGGCCATAACTAGTGTTAAATTGTCTAACTACCTAGTTGGGTCCAATACATATTAGAGGGCCTTGGTCCTTGATAACATTAGCGAGTTTGGCCTGGTGATGGGAAACAAGGTGCGGCAGGGGCTCGGCTCTTCCAACAGTTATCGTCGGTTACACCCAACAGTTAAGGTATGCGATATATAACTCGTCCAATTCACATTTCTTTTGGCAGACATAAGGAAAAATTCCTGAGTTTTTGCCTCTCTGGTTCTAATCGATTTCATATGGAAGAATAATCGATTCGTCAGGTTCAAGTTTGTTTCTTAAAATTGTTGTATCCTCTAGATAGACGTCCAATTCACCATACACCAGACGAATATCTGTCTAAGGACACTGTCACCGCAGGCCTCAATCGATTCACATCAAGATAATCAAGTTAGTGATCAAATTCTTACTCAGTTCATTGTTGTTTTTGTTGATCTTCTCTCTCATTGATTTGATGATAATCCCTTTTACCTTTTACGAAGTATTATGTTTATGTTCTTTCAGTTCCAGCGATCATCATTGAGTCTGTTCAGTGATCATTGAAACATGTATTGTAAATCCTACAGCGACAGCGATACTTCAAGAAGGCAAAACTCACACCAAAGAACCTTCAGTGAAATTCGAAGACTGAGACTGAAGATTAGTGACTAGCGCGTTCGTGATCTGAAGCGACATTCAGTGATTACAACCTAGTCAACATATGTGTGAAGATTGCCCAAGCCTCAGCAAATACTGAAGAGACCTTCAGTGTTATTCCAGCATTCAACGATCAAATGAAGCTTGTTGTGCAAGATTGTTTTTGTCTTGTCCTTCCACACTCAGAGGACAAACCCATATTCTAGAGTGTAGTACGGTACTGAGCCGACTAGTTGACTCTATTACCCACTAACTCCATGAAAGGATGTCTGCTCATGAATAAGCATTTGTACTATTCACTGTAGCAAATGACAAGCTTTTCCTTAAAAGTTTGACGCGTGTTCAAACCCTACCGAATTGCATTAAATGTGCATTTAATGCAATGGGTATAAATAGATGAGTGCTCTCTCCATGCAGAGTACTACGTATGTGAAAGAATATACACACATCCAAGAACACTTACGCTTATCTTCAAGAAAGTTAGAATCCCCCTCAAGTATTCTACAAGTTCTACCCAAGAAGAATATCTTTTCTTCTTTATCTTTCATCAAAACTTTTCTATTTTGCTAAGAATATCTATGTGTAAACTTAGATTGTTTTAGATATGTTATCTTTACCTTGTCTATTTCCGCATACAATCTATAAAAATCTGTACCGATCTTTCTTTATCAATATATATTTTTAAATTTGAAAGTTTTCTGTGTTTGTATTCATCCCCCCCTTCTACAAACTATTTCTCTAAAACTCTTGTAGACCCTACCGGGACCAACAAGTGGTATCAGAGCAGTGTTTTCTTCTCTTATTGGTTAGTTGTTTTTCTGCATTTTATTATCTCTCTTTCTAGATAATTTTACTGCTTTATAATGGCTTTGCAAAACACGAGCACAAACTTTCACGACAATGGCTCCCTTGGCAAACCTCCCCGGTTTATTAGAGATAACTTTAGTCTTTGGAAGAATCAGATGTCCCTATTTCTGGAAGGTGTGGATCCTGAAATTCCACACTATATAGTAAATGGACCATATGTTCCATATGCTATATCTCCGGCTGTTCTCGAAACAGCTATGACTGCCGCGATTCCTGAACGGCAGATTGCTAAGCTCCCTCATCAATGGAGTGAAGAAGACAAGAAGAAGATAACTATATATACTCGTGCTATATCTATAATATCTGTCTCTTTCTGACGAGGTCTATCACTCAGTGATGAAGCTTAGAACCTCGAAATATATGTAGGACACTCTTTGTGTTCAATATGAAGGAACCTCTCAGGTCCAAGAATCGAGGAAGATAAACTTAGTAAGACAATATGAAAGCTTTCTCTGTGGAAAGACTGAAACGTTGTTTGAAGTACATCAAAGGTTTAATTGTGTTCTAATTGATTTAAGGAAAGTTGGCAGAGAATATTCCAACTCTGAAACTTTAACAAAGTTTATGGGTTTATCAGAATCTTGGGATACTTATGCCATGTGTCTCAAGATGTCCAACGACATGTCCTCTCTCTCTCTTAACACTTTATATGGGATACTGCTCAATCATGAGCAGTCTCGACAACTAAAGAGGAATCTAATCAAGGATTCTAGAAACATGAAAAGCCTCCGCTAGCTTTGATCTCTGAAGATTCTTTAGTTGAACTCCCATCTTCTTCTTCAGTTATTCCTTCTTCTGTTTCCATAACGGAGTTAGACCCTACTAAATCTGAGGATTTGTCAGAGTCTGACCTTGAAGACTTTGATGAATCACTGGTGCTTCTAACTAAGTCGTTTAGAAGGGTCGCCAAAAAAAGTAATTTCCACAGATCTCTCACGCTGACCATTAAGGAAAAGCCAACGTCAGATACTATTTACAAGGCTTAAGCGGTCTACTACAATTGTCACCGTAAAGGTCACTTTGCAGGTGAATGCATGTCAAAGAAGGCTGTGATGCCATCTTCGAAAACCCCTTCCTCCATCAGATCTGAAGATGACAAATACCTGAAGCTGAAGGAGAAATATAAGAAGATGAAGAGTTCCCAGCAAAAGGCCAAAGGTCTTGTCGCTGAAGAGCATGACTGGGCTGATTTGTTTGATGAATTATCCTCTGACGAGGAAGAGACGGTCTATCTTTGCTTAATGGCCAAGGATGTCAAAGAAGAAATATATGAGACGTCAACTTCCCATGATCCCTCATCATCCTCTTCTGCTCAGGTATGTCTCTTGAATGAACCCTCTTCTTCTAGCCTATCAACGTTATATATGTTGACGGTGGACCTTTACAATGCACTGAATGACAAATCTAAAGCAGAAATGCTTAATCTTCAAAAACAGTTGAAGATTTGTCATTCTAAGATCAAAGAATTGACTAAGATCAAAGAAGATCTTAAAGATCAGGTCATTGTGAACCAAACCATCATTATTGAACGCGAACAGGCTATTGCTGAGCGTGAGCAAGCAATTGCTGAACGCAGTGCTGAAAAGGCTACCATTGAAGGATGGTGCAAAGCCTCTGTCAAAGCCTCTGAGATCATTAACGCTCAGATTCCTGCCAAGATAAAGACTGGTCTAGGTTTTTCCTATGATCAGGAAGATAGTGTCACTGACTGGTCCATGCTCAAGTTTGGTACCTTTGTCTCTTCTATTCCTGACACTTCTTCCTCTCAGTCTTCTCTTACCGAGAGTCATCTTGATGGAACTCCTTCAAGTTTAGGTTACAAAGACAAAGGTAAATCCATTGTCATATCACCTCTTTCTAAGAAGGCTAACAAGTCACATAGATCTAAATCTATTCCTTCAGCTTGTGCACCTTCTTCTTCCTTAGGGGTCAAGATATCTGAACCCTCTCAGAAATCTAAGTGTAATCTCAAGGTGAATGCTTCACCTAAGGACTCCAAATCCTCAAAAGTTCCTTCTAGAATAAATGAGAAGGAAATCCTTGGAGCTTGTCCCTCTTCTACTCTGGTACTTCCTGGCCCAAAAGCTAGCTTCAACTATAGAAAGTGTAGACATTGTGGTGAAACTACACATATTGCCAGTAAGTGTCCTTCTGCCGCCAAGAATGGTCCCCCAACCAAGGGCAAGAAATTAGCCAAAGCTAAGAAATCTACCAAGGTGAAATCTACCACTAAGGTTGTTAAAACAACTAAGGTGAAGAAATCCACTGGAGCCTCCTCTTTAGCCTCAGTGAAGACAACAAATGACACACTGTCTTCAGTGTCAGGTGTTGTTGTTCCTCCTATCCCTGAAGCCTCTTCTTCAGGCTGAATGAAGACACCCACTGACTCTATTTCTTTAGCGCCAGAGGTTGTTCCTAATCCACTGAAGCCTCTTCTTCAGGTTCAGTGAAGCCTTCTGCTGTCACTGGTTCTTCAGTTTCAATAGATGTTGCCTATAACATTGTTGGACCCAAATAGAACGGGTACCAAAGCATTTTTAAACTGTTTCCTTGTGCGGGAAGTCAAAGGCATTTGGTATCTCGATAGTGGATGCTCAATACATATGACTAGAGACAAATCCTGGCTTATCGACTACAAGGATGAAATATGCCCTTTTGTAACCTTTGGAGGAAACGAAAAAGGATATACCAAAGGTTTTGATGTATTAACCAACGGTTCAACCACATTCAGGCGTGTTGCATATGTTGAAGGACTGAAGTACAACCTACTCAACATCAGTCAACTATGTGATAATGATTTCATAGTGAAGTTCTACAAGAATTCATGCTATGTCTACGACAAGGATGATAAGGTTGCTCTAACCGATTCTCATCTAGAGAATGTCTACATCATCAACATGGATTCTTCTCTCACTGAGAATAGCTGTTTTCTCTCTAAAGCTTTGTCAGATATCAACTGGATGTGGCACAAATGACTTTCTCACCTTAACTTCAAGACACTCAGCGAGTTGTCTAGAAATGATCTCGTCACTAGTCTTCATCAACACACCTTTGCAAAGGAATCTCTTTGCTCAACATGTGAGAAAGGAAAACAGACAAGAGCTAGCTTCAAGTCCAAACAAATCTCTTCAGTGACATCACCTCTTCAGCTACTGCACATGGATCTTTTTGGTCCAGTGAACGTGCAATCTATTGCTGGAAAGAAGTATACACTCGTTATTGTTGATGAGTACTCCAGGTACACTTGGGTTTTCTTTCTCAGATTCAAAAGTGAAGCATCTGAAGAAATAATTTCGTTCATAAAAAAGATAGAAGTACTTAATGATATTAAAGTACGATCTATTAGAAGTGACCATGGAACTAAATTCAAAAACAGTACTATGGATAACTTCTTTGAGGACAAGGGAATCTCTCATAACTTCTCCTTTGTGATAACTCCTCAACAAAATGGGGTCGTTGAAAGGAGAAATCGAACAATCATTGAGGCTGCTCGATCAATGTGCAACGAATCTCATCTTCCCACTCATTTCTGGGCTGAAGCTGTCAACACCTCTTGTTTCACTAAAAGCCAGTCGCTGATCGTTAAGAGGTTCAAGAAGACAACTTATGAACTCTTCCATAGCAGAAATCCCTCTCTCAGCTTCCATGTGGGAGAAAGGAATGAAGATCTGTAAGTACAAGTTTACAGATTCAGATGTAATATTTGGATTAAGTATTTTAAGAGTTTAAAATTTCTTTAACATATTCATGATATGTAAGTAAGAATATGTGTGTGTATTGATATATAAATTGCTTGCTTTTGGTGAAAGATACACTCGCTATATATAGCAAGTGTATGAGAAAAGAAAAGCTTCTTCTTCTTTTAGGGTGTGTTTGGTACGCTGGACAGGGTGGGACAGGACAGGACAGGACAGAACAGATTTGTTCTATGTTTGGTGTGGCTTAATGTGGAACTAAGTAGAACTAGGTAGTACAAGAGTGGGACACGCTTGTTCTCCTTTACCCCCTAGAACTAAGTGGAACAGAGCTTTTTTTTACCTGACTACCCTTTCTCCACCCGGCTCATCTCATGAAGACCTAACCCCCTTCTCCTCCATCGCTTCCTTCTCACCAGATTCTCTTCCGATGGCCGCCGCTGCTGCTTCTTCCGATGGCCGCCACTGCTGCTTCTTCCGATGGCCACCGCTGCTGCTGCTTCTTCTATCACTGCTGCTGCTTCTGTGTTTGTGTTTTTATCACTGGTTAGGTCTCCATTTCGACACATAGTCACTTCCATCAATGTTAGGGCAACGAATACGCAGCGACTTCCAGCTTCACTCCATCGTTCTTCGATCATCTAAACAGTAGGAGCTATCCATTTGCAAGTAGGAATGCTGTATCGGTTTCGATACTCCGGTGAGTTTTTTTGTTTCTTTCGTTTTCTTTATTTCAACGATGTTGAAATGAGGTTTATGATAACTGGATTAAATAGGGTTTTATGCAATTTCTTAATTGGGGAAAGATTAGGGTTGTGCAATTTGTCTATTTTGCGGCTACAAGGATTTGGAATGCTGGATTAAATAGGGTTTTATGCAATTTCTTAATTGTGTGTAATTCGTTTGAGACTGTGAGATACATATCCTCCACGATAGCTACACTAAGTTTTTCGTTCAAAGAGTATTTTGTGTTTGTTTGGACGCCCTGTTTAAACCTTTTGTCTCTATTATCCTGTTTTCTTGGTTTGTATGCACAGATGATGTGTGAAATATAGCTTATGAAACTAGATAAAATAGGAATTGATGAAAAACTTAGTTAGTTATGAAACTTGATTAATTGAAGTACTTATTAGGGATTTTAATAAAGTATTATGATTTATTTCGAGAGTTTACATTGATTTTGAAGTACTTATTAGGGCTGTAGTGGTAGTAGGACCAGTGTTACCAAAATGCATTTCGTAGTGAAAAAACACTAAACAGCTCACTGGGGGGTAAATTGGTCATTTTAACCAGTTCTGTCCTGTCCTGTCCTGTCTTACCAAACGCTGAACAGCTGTCCTGTCCTGTCCTGTCCCGTCCTGTCCCGTCTTGTCCTGTCTAGTCCTGTCTGCGCACCAAACGCACCCTTAGAGAGTTTTCTTTGGAAATTGAGAGTGAAAATTTGAAAGAAATCGCAGTCTATAAGGCCGGTCAACTTCAAGCAAAGGTGAGTGTAGTTTGCTTTGTATATTAATCTTATGTATATAGTTTTGTTGTTGTTAGAATGGCTTATATTGAATTTCATATTTGTTGTTGTTGTTGTTATCCGGATTCAATCTTAAACCGGACGAGACTTGTCCGGATTCAACCTAAACCGGACAAGGGGTGTCCGGGTTCATCCTAAACTGCTCAAAGGCTCACCCGATGTATTTTCTAAACTAGTCAAGTATCATCCGGTTTACTTCTTAAACCGGCTAAAGGTTGTCCGTTGTGGCCCTAAACCGCTCAAAGGCCGTCCGGATTTATTGTTAAACCGCTCAAACATTACCCGGGTTCTATAATGGGTTTCAATATGTTAAACGGATTTCATATCCGAACAAAGTGACCGGATTTCATATCCGGACAAAGTGACCGGATTACATATCCGGACAGGGTGACCGGATTCCATCTCCGGATAAAGTTAACTGGATTTTATATCCGGTTGGTTTGACTAGATTCCACTACTGGTTTAACTTGATTTGAATTTCATATAATGATGGTGTAACCACGAGAGAAATATGTAATGGCGGTGTAACCGCGAGAAAATAGTAATGGCGGTGTAATCGCGAGAAAATAGTAATGGCGGTGTAACCGCGAGAGAGATGTAATGGCGGTGTAACCGCGAGAGAATAGTAATGGCGGTGTAACCGCAAGATAGATGTAATGGCGGTGTAACCGCAAGAAAGAAGTAATAGCGGCGTAACCGCGAGAAAGAGGGAATCTATAATAGAATATAGATAATAGGCATTTGTTTGTACAGGTCTGTTTCTAAACTACTAATATTTGAATATAAGTTGTTTGGATAAGTTTTGTACACTCACTAGACCTTTTTGGTCTAATGCTCAGTTGTTGGACTAATCTATTTTGTAGATCATCGTACATCACAAGACAAAGGCAAGGGGAAAGTTTAAAACAATATTATGTAATTATGTATTTAGTATGTTAACAAAGTTTTTATTAACCCATAATTTCTCATGTTATGTAAACAATATCATGTTTTTGTTTCATGGATATGATTATGTAAACTTTGTCCTGGTGGAAATCGTGGGTTGTTACAGTTGGTATCAGAGCCTTAGTTTAAGGGATCTGGGTATTCGGCGATACTTAGACTTAAACTGGAGATGTGAAAGTTATGATAATAGGTTACACTGGGACTATGAACATGGAATATGTTAAGGCTGAACCTATTATGAAAATAGATATGATAAAGTTAGATTACATATGACTGATGTAATCATGAGCTATGGATAGATTCGAGGATAAATGTGTTATCATGCTTTGATTATGTGAATAATCATATATGTTTAAATGTGACAGAAAGAGACGTACACTGAGAAATGGCAGATAATCCTAACCAATCAGAAAGGACCTCTACCGGTTATGGAAGAGGCCGGGGAAGAAGAAATGTAACCTAAGAAGAAGACCCATAAAATATGATGACTATAGAAACGCGAAGTCGCAACAGGGGTTGAGGAAGAGGAAGAAACACTAGACAAGAAACTCGTATGGAACAAGAACTATCGGCAAAAGAAAGTTCAATGTCTGGCCGTGGAAGAGGGAGAGCAAGGGGAGGATACAATGTTCCTGACTCCGCTTTTATTATCCAGGAAATGCTGGCAGCTGAGTTGAGAAAATTTCAAGAAAGTTTGGTGAATTTGTTGGGACGTTCGAACCCAAATAACCCAGAAATAATAAGGGATCCTGACCATCAGGAAGAAGTCGGAGCTAGTACACCGGCAACAGATACATCTGTGCCCCTTACTTCGTCTTCAGTTCATAAAGGAGGGGATATTAAAATGTTTCTTGCCTGTAAACCTCCTAAATTCTTTGGGGAATGTGACCCTGTCAAAGCCATGTGTTGGCTTAAGGAAATTGAACTAAGTCTATAGATCAGTAAAAGCGCAGAGGAAGATAAAGTTATGTTTGCTGTATCTCGTTTGAGGTCAAGTGCTTTATACTGGTGGGAGATTCTATCCAGTCCAGATCCAAATATTCTGAAAACTATGTTATGGGAGGAATTCATGATGAAATTTAAGATGCAATATTGTCTTGAAGCGGCAGTACGAAAGTTAGAAGATGATTTCCTTCGTCTAGAACAAGGAAACATGTCAGTTCGTCAGTATATGGAAGTTTTCATGGAACAATATCGATTTGCTGAAGCCTACATCATATCTAAAAATAGTAAAGTAAAAAAATACATCTGGGGTTTGGAGTCTAATCTCCGGAAATATGTAATATCCAGAAACCCAACGACATTTCAAGCAGCAGTTGACGTTGCCGAGATACTAGAACAGGACATCAATCGTCAACCACAAGAAAGAGTTGGAGATAAAAGAAAAAGGGAAGCTACAATGACTGATAAGGCATGTACACGATGTCATAAGATACATCAAAGAAATTGTAATACCAAGTCACAGGTATGTTTTTAATGTCAGGAACCGGGACATATAGCTCGAGACTGTCGAATGGTGCGAAGATGTTTTACTTGTAATTCCTCTCAACAACTTTGAATACAAACGAGTGTATTATCACCGAAAATGATTTTCATTTAAAAGACGTGATAATAACAGTTTGAAGAATAGTTGAAACATGTATTAGAATTATGTACGAAGAGAAATTACGCATCAAGAAATACCTGATAAA
Source organism: Cynara cardunculus var. scolymus (assembly GCF_001531365.2). Lineage (NCBI taxonomy): Eukaryota > Viridiplantae > Streptophyta > Magnoliopsida > Asterales > Asteraceae > Cynara > Cynara cardunculus. The sequence continues at coordinate 46,958 of NW_020201521.1, forward strand.
AAATCATACTCGTTTTCAAAAACAATTCAGATTCAACAACATTTATCAAAACTTTTCAACAACTCCCCCTAGAAAATAGATTTAAGTAATTTTCTTTTCAGCTCAAAATTCAAACATAAAAACATTTTGGCTCAGGTCCTGAACTGATTTATTCAGAAGCCATATTTTAAATAGATTACAAACTCCCCCTGCATCAGTGCATCATGTACATGATATTCCTTGTCAGCACAAACAATGACACACCTACAAAATAGATCAAGTAGATTTTGGTACCCAGACAAATTTGGGTCCTACTTCGTTAGTATTGGGCTGGGGAATGTTGTAACTACCAAACCATCTATTTCTATTAGATGTATTCTTTTTAGCACTTTTAACATGCAGATCAAATAAATAGTAAGATCCATACCAGTCATTGTCATACCTGTTAAATCCATTCCAGTTGTTCTTATAGCTGTTGTCTTCATACCATATGTTGTATCTTTTCTTATTGAGAAAGTGACTGGGTCTGCATGTTGAGCTCATAATTCTTCTCTTGCTAAGATTGATCAAATCATTAGTGGATCTCACAATGCAAGGAAGAACATTGTTAGTTACAACAAATATATGAGACAAAGCAAAATCAGCTTTATTGACCCAAACTTGTTTAGCTTTTGAAAGATTATTGGGTGATCCAATGACATACCCTTGATAAAATTGATTTGAAGAACAAGACTTGTTCTTAGAAACAGTTGATTTAGGGCTGCTTGAATGACTATTGGATTTAACATTGGAATAGTCATAAAAGCAAGTTTTTCACTGAGATTGAAAACCAGTTGAGCTCTTAGCACTTGAAAAGTCTTTTACTTTCTTGAGTAACTGATCTCTCTCATCAGCAACTAACTCATATTTCTTTTTCAGTTTAGATCTCATGTTCAACTCAGTAACAAGTTATGTCTCTAGATCAGATAATTTCATTGAAGTATCCAAAAACTTACTTTCCAACTCTTTCTTTAGCTTTTCAAAAACTTTCCTTTCTTTCTCAAATTCCTTTCTCTCTTCATCTGAACTTCCCTTTTCATTTTAGAAGCAATGTCAAGCCATTTCTTCTTTTCTGTAAGCTCTTTTGCAATTGCAACATTTTTTGTAACAATGTTTTTCTTTTCAAGAGCAAACACTCTCTTCTCTTCATCTAGTGCTTTCTTCTTCTAAACAATGCTGTCAAAGAATTCCAAATTCTTGCTTAGACATTCTTCTTTAAACTCTTTCTTCTCTTTATCAAACTTGGCTCGTTCCAAGATGAAAACTTGTTCAAAGTCAGATATTTGCTTTGAAAGCATTTTGGCATTCAACTCCAAAGTGTTAATCTTGCTTTCAAAAGATTTTCTTTCAGTATCAAATCTCTTTTCAGCTTCTATCATCTTATCCTTCTCTTTTTCCAAAACTTTCTTTTTAGCAACCAAATTCTTCTCAACTTCAATTATCTTATCTTTCTCCTTTTTCAATAATTTCCTTTCAGCAGTCAATTCATTCTCAGATTTATGAAGTTTCTCTGCTAGCTACTCAACCTCTTTATTCTTATTTCCTTGAGAGTTCCTTTCAGCATTCAGTTCATTTTCCACGTTACGAATTTTATCTACCAGTTCTTACTTAATTTTGCTCTGCTTTATTGCTTCTTCATCTGATTCTTTTCTTTCAGATTCCAAAGTCTTTTTCAGTTCATAAGTCCTAGATTTCAACTCAAAACTGTCCTTTCACTGTTCAAAGTCTCTCTTTTGACTTCCTCTGAAATTATAATCATTTCCAAGTAATACATCAATCTCAATTTGAAGATATTTCTTTTCTTCTTCAAATTTATTTAAATCTTGTTTCAACTCTTTAGCCCATTCCAAGTTAGCATGATTATCACAAAACACTTTCCAATATTTATCCTTTTGATCTTTCAAACAAATTTACAATTCAGAAACCTTTCCCTTCAAAACCTCATTTTCTCTCTCAAAAAATGATTCCATTTAAAAAATTAAGATTGATAAAAAAGAATCTATGCAGTATACGAAATTGATCAAAGAAACACAATTCAAAAATATCACAAAAATCTCACATAGATCAAAAAAATTCTGTCTTCGCAAATTTTCCAGAAAATTCAAAATATTCGAATCAAAATTCAGTCAACAACAGCTAAAAATGAAATTGAATTAAAATTCCAAAACAAAATTCCTTGAAATCCAATCTAGTCAACAACTCACAGCCAACTTTGAAAAACTGATACTATGTTGAAAAACAGTAAAGGCTATGACCAAGATATGTGATACACAGACAAAACAGTGGGCAATTCGGTAAATTCAGTCAAGACAATCACTAATTAAGAATAATCAAATTTGGATAAGGAATCAAACGACATAGGTGAAACTTGATGAAACTCGATGAAACTCGAATGAACTAGTGACCAAGGAAGGGAAGATCTCGGACAAGACAGTGACCGAGAAAGATGGAAACCAATCTGAATAAGGAATCAAACGACTTAGGTGAAACTTGATGAAACTCGATGAAACTCGAATGAACTAGTGACCAAGGAAGGGAAGATCTCGGACAAGACAGTGACCGAGAAAGATGGAAACCAATCTGAATAAGGAATCAAACGACTTAGGTGAAACTTGATGAAACTCGATGAAACTCGAATGAACTAGTGACCAAGGAAGGGAAGATCTCGGACAAGACAGTGTCCGAGAAAGATGGAAACCAGTCGAGACTGTCCTAGTTATACTAAAGTCGGATGAGTCCTTAGCCGAGAAAAGTTGATATGCGATCAACCTTGTATCCGAGAAAAGATGTAATCCGGATGAGGGGATGAAGCTCGAAAAAGGCTATGACCGAGAACAACCAAGTCAGTGTCCGAGGAAGAGGCAAAATCGGATGAGTCAATGACCAAGGAACCCCAAGCTCGGACAAGGCAGTGTCCGAGGAAGGGTTGAATTGATGGCCGAGGTAATCCAAATCTGGTTCTCCGAGGAATGAGTCTGGACAAGAGGTTGTCCAAGAAGGGTTCAAATCGGATGAATGAATGAAGCTATCTACGGATGAGAGTGTCCGAGAAAAGTGGAACTCGGACAAGGCTATGTTTGAGGAAGATGCAATCCAGACGAGCCTATGTCCGAGGATTGATCAATACGGATACAAAGTGACCAAGGAAGGCTCCAATATGGACAAGTGTGTCCGAGAAAGCAGAATCTGGATGAATGGGTAACCGTGAAGAGTCAATCCGTCTAAGCCTATGACCGAGATATGTTGAATCCGGTTACCAGCTTGACCGAGAAAGGTTCAAAAAATGGTTAAGTCTGGATGATTCTATACGATTTACTTGAATTCTAGGCAACCAAAAATGATCAATTTAACATTACAAACATAAAACTTTCAAAACTTTCCACCAAAAATGGATCAAAATACAAAATTTTATTATTTTTGACCAAGAACACAAAGTTTTTCAAAATCCATAAATTTCATCAAATCTTCAAAACCGATGATCAAAACACAAAATCTTATGAATAACAAAGATTTACGATGCAAAAACGCACACAATGATCATCATTTTAATAACAAACATCCAAAAATGAAAGATTTGAGAGAGATTTATGAAGAACAATGATGAACACTCAAGAACATTATGAACATTTAAGAAAAAATATGATGAAATTCCAGAAAATTGAGCAACTTTTAATGATTTCTTCGATCAACTTCACTGCAAATCAACTCTGACACCAATTGTTTGTCCCTAATCTTCAATCAATCTTCAAATCTTCTTCAAGAACATGATAAAATAGCATTCTTCAAAGTATGATACTTGAGAGAAAAAGTCAACAAGTCAATGTGTTTATTATTTCACTAAAGCTCACTTACACAAGGATTATTGTAATTAAGCTCTCTTACCTCTATTAACCACTAAATAAGACCTATTTATAGGTCAAACTAAAATATAAAAGTCAAAGTAAAAAACAAGAAAGATAAAGTCAATCTTTCAAGAATGAATATAATAAATCTCTAAAATTCAATCCTAACACCACCCAACGTTGAAGCCCCAGAAGCTGAAGATGATCCACTTATCATTCCAGTCGCGCTAATCATCGAAGCGAATCTTCTTCAGAGATCGTTGCAGTGCCCATTAGTTGCATTCCTTCTTCTACTTCAAACACTGATCAATCAGTGAATGAAATGCCCTCAGCATCTGAACCTTTATCAGTCGCTGAATCTGAGGCTCATTTAGCAATTGTCCCTATTGCTAAAGAATTTGCAGCTGAAGCCTCATCTTCTATTTCTGAAAATCAATGCTCAAATGATAATCCTCTAATAGCTCAGCGATGGACAAAAGGCCATCATATTCATCAAATTCTTGGTGATTCAAGTGCAGGTATTCAAATTATGATCTAGGTAATATTTTTCTCTTTGTCAACTTTCTTTCTTTGTTGAACCCAAGAAAATCAATGATGCTATCTCAGACCCTAGCTGAGTCATTGCCATGCAAGAGGAGCTCATTAAGTTTGATAAGAACAAAGTCTGGTACCTTGTCCCACGTCCATTTGACAAATCTGTGATAGGCACCAAATGGGTCTATCACAACAAGTTAGATGAAGAAGGTGTGGTAACCCGTAACAAGGGTCGACTTGTTGCTCAGGGTTATAGACAAGAAGAAGGGATCAATTATGACGAAACCTTCGCACCAAGTGGCTAGACTCGAAGCTATTCGACTCTTCCTAGCCTTTACTGCCCATAGAGAGTTCAAAGTCTACCAAATGAATGTAATAAGCTCTTTCCTAAATGGAAAACTTCAAGAGGATGTTTATGTTGAACAACCTTCAGGGTTTCTTGACCCTAAGTATCCAAACCATGTCTATCATTTGGATAAAGCTTTTTATGGGTTAAAACAGGCTCCTCGTGCCTGGTATGGTACCCTCTCCTCGTTTCTCATCTCTAAGAAATTCTTCCATGGAAAGATTGACCAAAACTTATTTTTTAGGAAAGTTAAAGGTCTTATCATTCTAATCCAAATATATATCGATGATATTATTTTTGGTTCCACTAATCTCTCTTTATGTTTTCGGTTCATTGATCACATGAAGAAAGAATACCAGATGAGTATGAAGGGAGAACTAACCTTCTTTTTAGGTCTCCAGATCAAGCAGTCAGATAAAGGTATGTTTATCAGTCAGAGTAAGTATGTTCGTGATATGCTGAAAAAGTTTGATCTCTCTAACAACTCATCTATGAAATCTCCTATGGCTTCTCCACTTTCTCTCAACAAAGATCCGAATGGAAAGCCTGTAAACGTAACTGTTTATAGAAGAATGATCGGCTCCCTGCTGTATCTTATAGCTAGTCGACCAGATATCATGTATTCTACTTGCTTATGTGCACGATATCAATATGAACCTAAGGAATCCCATCTGATTGCTGTAAAATGCATTTTCAGAGACCTGAAGGGAACTCCTAGCTTAGGTCTCTGGTACCCTAAGGGTTCATGTTTTGATCTAATAGGTTACTCAGATAATGATTTTGCAGAAGCAAAATTGATAGGAAAAGCACCACTGGAGGCTGTCAGCTTCTAGGTGGAAAGTTGGTGAGCTGGACAAGTAAAAAGCAAAACTCAGTGTCCACATCAACAGCTAAAGCTGAATACGTTGCCACTGGAAGTTGTTGTGCGCAAGTCCTTTGGATGAAAAACCAGCTCAACGACTACAATTGTGATAACCAGGTCCTGGTTATCACCTGAGGTATTTATTACATGATTAATTATTTATGTGGATACATGCTTACATGAGTTGAATATGTGAGTATGTGTATTTTAAGCATGGGAATATATATGAGGATGTATCTATATATATATGATTCAAATATATGCATGAAATTTAAAATATGCATGTGTGTGCATGAATTTATATACATGCATGGGATGCGTATGTGGTATGCATGCATGTGAGGGGGGGGGGGGAGGATGTGACCACCTTCCAAAAAGGGAAAGTATATATAGTGAGTGTTAGGCATGAGGCAAGTTTTCTTGCCTCATTTGGGAATTTTTGGAAGTTAAGGAGTTGTGTCATCCGAAGATCAATTTGGATTCATTCTACTTCTTCATCTTCAAATCTGAGTAATTTCTAAGATGAGTGGTTTTTAACTATTTTAAAGCATATGAATCTTATTTTCATTATGTTGAAATATGTTTTGCATCTTGAAAATACATTTTGGCCGAATTAGAGTTATATACCGGACATAGTATTTTCCATATTAGGGGGGTATCCGGTCACTGTGTTGACAAGATAAGGAGTTAGTGAGTTTTTGATTATGTAATCTGGTCATAGTGCCATCCGGATACGGCCTAGTCTGACTAGCATGCCATCCATATACGGCCTAGTCCGCCTAGGGTGCTGTCTGGATATGGCTTAAACCAGTTATAGTGCCGACTAGTTATGATTTAAACCCTTCATCGCGCCGTCTGGTTTGGGTTGGTGTTTATCAAAGTTTGTTGTTTTAAACATGTTGTCCGAATTTGGAATCCGACCAGGCTTGTCTGGACATGTGTTGTTCGAATAGCTTGTCCAGATATGCATTTCTTATACAAATATGAAGTGTTTGGAATATTTGGAATTTTCACAATTTAACAATTATTTGGGTTTAAATTTGTTATTGTGAAAAGAGTATTTTATATCTTTTAAAGTGAAAAGATAATGTTTCTACCAAGCGTGGTGACGTAAGTCTGTTTTGGTAAGGAACTGTGTTTTGGGAAATGTTCCTACCAAACGTGGTGTGACATAAGTCTGTTTTGGTATGGAACTGGATTCTGAGAAATGTTTCTACCAAGCGTGGTGACGTATGTCTGTTTTGGTATGAAACTTGTTTTAAGAGGTAGTCCCCCAGACGTGGTGACATTTATCTGTTCTGGCTTGGAACTGGGTGATGGGTACTTCCAGACGTGATGACTTATGTCTATTTTGGCAAGTAACCTGTTTTAATGGAGGAGTAAGGATGGCATATCAAGGAGAGGTGTACCTTGGAATAAGGGAGGCATTGTCATATGTGGATACTAATATAGCTTTTGTTATTATTACTAATTAGATATAATAACTCTGAATCATCACTTCTTTGTGACTTGATGAATTAGAGATATTGTTTTTTTAGATATAACAATTTAGATGTTATTGAGAAAGGGAAAACGGTTTGTCATGTGAGGCATTTATTGCCTAAACTTTCATCAATACTTTAATTCATACAGAAGGGCTCTGGTTCGTCGTATATAAGGACCAGAGGACCTCTGGTTATGTAAAGAGGGTTTTTGGTACTTCGGGGTTTTTATAAATCAAAAGCTTTGTGTATTAACACAGAAGCTCTGTATTTTTAATTTATGTTTTATTCTTTAAAATTGTCTTTTCATCAAAATTATTTATAAACAAAGTTTAAGAGTCAGAGGAGCTCTGATTCTAGTTTTGTTGTCTTTTAAATTATGTTGTGCTCTTCTGGACCTAAAGTTGTACCTGGTCTAGAGGATCTTTGGTTGGTGAGGCTCTGGTTGGTAAGGCAGAAAGAGCTTTGGTTCTGAAGAACCAGAGGAACTCTGGTCTATAGAACCAGAGGGGTTCTCGTCTGTTGAACCAGAGAGGCTCTGTCCTGTTGAGTCAGAAGGGCTCTGGCCCATTGTGGTAGAGTTCCATTTTGAACTCTGGGTTTTAGAGAGGGTGCATTTGCATTATGGGATAATATTAACTGTTGATCTTATTTTTGATCATGTTGGAAACTGCATTATTTGGATGAAATGCAATTTGTTTCTGGGTAAAGTTATTTTAACAAATTTTGGTGTTTATCACCCTGCATATGTAAAGAAGGGATTTACTCATTAGACCCTTCTGGTCTAACCCTCATTCTCTATTTTAAAAATATGCAATGCAGGAACTACGTGGTCCAGGGATATTAAGGAAAAGGGGAAAATGTGATTACTTTGCTTACTTGATATCTGCTTTTGAAAATCAGCATAAGATTGCTTATTTGATAAATTATATGATGGTATGCGTGAATGTAAATTTTACATGATTATTTGATAAATTATATGATGGTATGCGTGAATGTGGCAACAATGCATGATACATGAAATAAGTGCATACATGTTTGGATAATATGAATATTTTATTGAGATAATGATACCTTAGTAATRAAGYAAAYAGGTCTTTAAAATAATAAAATCCACACCATCATATTCAATTTTATATTATTAAACTCTTTCACCGCCTAGGTGAGGATATTTAAAGAAAAGTTTGGATAAGGTTATCCTTATCACTGTCATTCTTTTAGAAAAGAACCTCTGTGTGTGAGATAAGGTGTTCTTCAAGAATTGTTGCTTCAAAAGTACTTGAAGATTATGTGTTAAAGTAAAGTTTTTGCTGTGTGTTTATCATCAAGAAATCTGTTTGATAAGGTGAGTGGTTTTGAAACTAATTTCCTCATATATTTGTGTATCAACTGCTGAGTTTTGGTATTGGTTTTGAGGTTAAGATGATAAACTGTCTTCAACAGTTTTTATGATGTTATTGTTTTGGAATCTGTTTCTGGATAAATATGAAACAAAGTTGTGTTCTTCAACAGCCTTTGAGAAGTTGGTGTTTGAATCTATTTTTGGGACTGTTTTGGAAATAATTAAACAGTATCTGGGTTTAAAAACAGTTTGAAAGACTTTCACAGAAAAACAGAGTTTTAAACTGTTTTGGGAGATCAGGTTGTTCTTGAGAATAGAAGGTTTTGAGGATAAACCTATGTTGAAACCATGATTTGGTTTGGGAATTATGAACAGGTTCACTCTGACATATATGACTGAGGTCTGTCTTTGGATGAACTACTTCATATGAATTAATGGGAGGATATAAGGGTAGAACATCATAAAAAAGGGATTATTGGGAGGATATAAGGTTGGTCGTTGTCTGCGTGGCCTAACTCTTATTATGATATCTATTAAAGTTACAACAGATTTAAGTTCTCATTTCTTGGTGATTTGAGGATTTAGAGATGTTGTCTTTAGTAGAAATGATGGTAATGATGTTATGRGATTRGAGATAATATAGYTCATGACTGTTGGTTGTGAATAAAAATGCTTTGAGTAAAAGCATTGATTATGACGAAACAGAGGAGCTCTGGTTGTACCTTGCAAGGAACCAGAGGGGCTCTGATTGACCCTCATAATAGAACCAGAGGATTCTGGATATTGATTTAAAATTGATGCAAAATCTTTTATAAATTATTAGTTTGAAAATAAGCTTTATATCTTTTTGAAACAAGCTTAGTGCTATATTTATAATTTTAAAATGATATTTCAAAAGAGCCTTTATACTTAGAAATTTCTATAAATCAAACCAGAGGCGCTCTGGTTGGCTTTCATAAGTACAACCAGAAGCTCTGGTCAAGGAACCAGAGGCTCTGGTCGACTAACCAGAAACTCTGATAGAAAGACCAGAGGAGCTCTGGTCATGCTTATTGAAAAATATTCTAAGTATGGTTTGGAACCAAAGGCCCGATGGACACTTTGGAACCAGAGGCCGATGGACTGGAAACCATTATGTTTCTAAGTATGGGATTTTGAACAAGAGGCCCGATGGACTTAAACATGATGCGATTCTTTTATTATTCTTCATTATGATTGAGAGATTCTTTGATAAATGTTTTTGGTGATCTCACCCTGCATAGCTTGAAAAAGGGAATCTCACTAGACTTTTGTCTAACCCTCATTTTGTGTTTTCAAAAATATGTGTGCTGGTAATACCAGTTATAATATCGATAAGGGAAAAAGCATTATATGATTACTTCCCTTATGTGCTTAAATGTTGAAGACCATATTTAGATGTGTTTTGGAGAAGAGTGATGCTAGTTTACAAATGCATGTATTTTGAAAATTTTAAGTTATGCAAATTTGTATCGTAACCTGTAGCACAGACTCTTGTAATTTTGGACCTATGTGGGAATCTATGTATTCTATGAATGAATTCTATGTAATATGCAATGTGTGGAGATTGGGGTTTCCCAGATTGGTATCAGTAAGGGATTTAGGTGATCAATTGCATGATGATGCCTAGACTTAAACTATTCTATTGCATATTAGGGTCCCGGACATAGTTAGAACCTTTGAAATAAATATGATAAGGTAAGAGATCAGTGTGTAAGGTACATTCGGATTACATCTGGCCAATGTAATTTTGAATCTATAGGTACATATCTGAACGTGGACACTTTATTGTATTTGGGAATGTGAAAATGTGTTATTTAATCATGAAATCTACAGATGACAAGTTGGTCCAGAAGATCACCAAGACTAGCCCATCCTGATCTTAGTGAGGCAGAAAATTCTCCCATTGAAGCCACTATTAATACCTAACGAGGTAGAGGCAGAGGAAGAGGGAGAAATCAAACAAGGGAAAGAAATTATCAATCACAAGGTTATGTTAATCAAACAGAATCTAACTCTGGGAATAACAATCCGGAACCAACACCACARCCAAAATTTGTAACTAGAGATATGTTGGCTGAAGAAATGGGAAAGTTAAGAGAAACCTTAACATCAATATTGAGAATGCCTTCGAGGGTGGAAACAGAGCGAGTAGAGATAAATTCTTCCATACCAACACCAAGCACAAGAGGAGGGGATATTAAAATGTTTTTGGAATGCAAACCACCAGCTTTTTTGGGTGAGCGAGATCCAACTAAAGCTATGTGTTGGATAAAAGAGATTGAATCAGTATTCAATACCATACGTTGTCCAGAAGCCGACAAAGTCAGGTTTGCTGTATCAGTTCTAAAGTCTAATGCTTTGTATTGGTGGGAAATAGAATCTCTTGGAAGGGTGGATGTTTTGCAAAACTTGTCATGGGCAGAATTTGTGAATAGATTCAAAGAACAATTTTGTCCCAAGGCTGCAATTAGGCAAACGGAAGAGGATTTCTTGAAGTTGGAACAAAGCTCTGGATCAGTTAGAGAATAAACAAAAAAATACATAGAGTATTCTAGATTTGCTGAGCATTGCATATCCACAGAAGCTAGAAAAGTTGAGAGATATATCTGGGGTTTGAAACTCTCAATTAGAGAATTTGTTATAGCAATGAACCCTACCACTTTTCCATTGGCAGTCGATGCAGCTGAAGTCACAGAAAGGAACAAAAATAGAA
>NW_020201522.1:0-2411 GCF_001531365.2 Cynara cardunculus var. scolymus
CAAGACACCAACTTACAAAGAACCAATAACTACTAAGTATTGCTAAGGTAGAGGAACAGATCAGTGGGTCATCACCAAATCAATAGGTGACCCAACTGAAAGTAATGAGAAAGTAGATAACAATATAACCAACATACCTCCGTTGTTAACTCGTATGATCTCCTGGTGCTACTGCTACATCTACCCGTCATAGCATAAGATGGATCTTGGGAGGTCCCAAAACCAAAGATGCGGTCCTTCCTCCGTCATCCGACTCTCTGCACCCAAAGAGATGCCTCATCAGGCGAGGATTGTCGGTACTAGACTGTGACTCACCCCTAAGCGATTGAAATCGCTCCTATGGTTCATGAAAACAAAAACAGGTAAGGTTATATATGTAGAAATTTCAGCAGCATAACAGATGTAAATCAAACATGTCCAATGCTTGTTTTTAACAATTAAAACATTCTAATAATACCAATGATAGTCACATTCTCAACCTATCTACTTATCCTAACGTCTGCCCAACAATGACAGCCCAAACTAATAGCGTCACTATATTTATTAAAATATATTATCTTAAATCTACCAAATGTATCTACTAACCAAAGTATTGGTTTTAAAATATATATACCTCAGCTTTGGGATAACTGAACTGAGGAGGATCGGTAGGCGGGTCGGACGAACCTTCGGATCATAACTGTTAGGTTGAAACCGTCGGTGCATAACCCAAGACGAGCATTCTGGATCTCAGAAGCAAAGTCAGGATCCCTCATATCGAAATGCTTCCAAGCCACACCATCACTTGTATGTACCATCTCACCCAGTTTCGTCCGATGATCGTAATATTAAGTCATCTCTTTCGCGGTCTTTGGAGACATATACAATCTTTGGAGTCTTGGAACAATCGGTAAGTACGTCAACACCAAGTTAGGGACCTTCTTTCGTCCACTTGTCTTGTAACGACTTTCATTGCATACTCGATAGTGGGTCAACCCAGAATCATGCTTGTAAAATAGCATGCAATGGTTTTTGCAAGCATCGATCTTTTGTTTTAATAGAGCTAGATTTTTCAAAATCTTCTTCATCTCATAGAAGTTACAGAATAATTTATCACTCTCAGATAGCATCCGCTTAAAAACGGGAAGCACTTTATTATATATTGTCTCTGGTACATTACATTTAGCCTTCCAATGCAACAAACTCGTCACAACTCCTAGTTTTGAAAAAGTTTGACATCCATCCCATAAAGGCTCGTCAACAGCTGGTAACATGTTATAATATCCTTGGGCAGAAGGATTAGGTGTTTGCTCTTCCCATGTCATGGCATCATGTAACATGTGATCGTTCACCATTTGGAAATAACCTTCATTATGATCCACTATAGGATTAGAAGATTAACCCATGTCTTGATGAGATGCATGACAATAGGTTTCACCCTGTCCCCACCAAATGGTATAATCAGGCATGAAACCATATTGCATCAAGTGGAATTTCATGTCTAATTTTTCTTTATAGGCTTCATTTCGGTAATTGGAGCAAGGAAATCTGATCTGGAATTATCCCATCATGTGTAGTTCCCCTTTCAACATAATCTTCATTGGCATAGGCAATGTCCAAAAAACCTTCCAAGTATCTGACATAGGTCCGACTAAGAGCCCTTTGATCGTCATTCTTTCTATACATCCATCCTCTATCTGTCAACATATTCAATAACTACAACAAAGAAAGAAGTAGTTAGTCGACATAAGTAGAGGTGGTGTAGATGAGTTTTGGGCTACTTTAAACTCTAAGCGTAACGATTTGACTACTTGAAAGTCAAATCGTAGGTGTAGGAAAAGTTGGAGGTATTTTGAATGAGTTGAGAATAAACCATGTAATGTTATGACTACTAGAAAGTCAAACCGTAGGTTTAAAGAAGTTTCAGATGACTTTAAAACTCTAATTATGGCGGTTTGACTACTTGAAAGTCAAACCATAGGTGTAGGGGAAGTTGGAGGTCTTTTAAACGAGTGAGAACGAACCTTGTAATTTGACTACTAGAAAATCAAACCGTAGAGGAGTTTTGGATGAAATCAGTTGGAGCAAGCGTGGGAGGTGGGAGGTGGTGGTGACGGTCGGCAGCCGAGAGGTGGTGTGACGGTGGCGGTGAGTGTCGACGGCAAAGGCCGAGAAGAAGCAGTTGAGAAATGGAGGTTAAACTGGATTGAGAAATGAAATCAGCTGGTGCCGATTTGTGGCTGTTTTAAATCTAAAAACAACGACGAATTTCCGAGAGAAATTTCCGTCGCTGAAAGTTTTTTTAATTTTTTATTAATTTATTAAATTGTTTTATTCAAAATATAATTAATAACTCAATTATTAATTAATAAATATTTGTTATTTATTAATATATTTGTTTTTTGATAAATATAATTAATAATTTAATTAAT
>NW_020201522.1:2557-4531 GCF_001531365.2 Cynara cardunculus var. scolymus
TAAATATAATTAATAATTTAATTAGTTATTAATTATTAAATATTTGTTATTAATTAATATATTTGTTTTTTGATAAATATATTTAATAATTTAATTAATTATAAATTATTAATTAACTAATACTGAAATCAAATTACCTACGGTTGTCCCTTCTTACCTTTCTAGCTTCCATTCTCATTGGAACCCAACTCTCTCTCTCTAATTAAGTTTCTTGTAAAACAACGTCGATTGCTACGACACTCAAATAAACAAAACAAGTTCAATATGTTATATGCAAATGTAGAATCTCATGGGTACGATGTATGCAAACATCCTTTACCTTTAAAGCGTTGTTTTTAGGTCAATCAAACATGTTCTACAGAGTTGCTCATTCCATCAATTAGAGAAATCTAACCGAAAATTATGCATCCATACGACAAAAATAATACAATTCACGGGTTTATTAAATACAAAGATGTAACCTTGAGATAGCATTTGGTACGCAGACCGGACTGGACAGTACTAAATTGCCTGTTCTACGTTTGGTACGACAACAACATGGCTGAACAAAACTGTTAAAATGACTAGATTGCCTTAAATCTAAAACTTTTATGGCAGATAGCCGAAACTTTTAGAATGAGATATCCAAACCTTGGAATTTTTCTTTCACAATTTGATCCAAGATATTACTCATTTCAGTTGTGAGATGGTTGCTCCAGTCTCCAACTTTCCCTTCCCTAAAGAACGTATGATTAGGCACACCCTCACGCAAATCTCCGTGCTTATTAACTTCCCGTAAATTTTCGAAGCCGCACATCTTCACGATTTCTTCCACCGCACCTTCGGCCTCTTCCTTCTCCGTGAAACCGCAGCCTAAGAACTCCGCCAAGCGCTTCACGTTATTCACAGAATCCTTTTCCATGTTCTCGTACGTTAAAAATAGAATCCTTGTCGGGTGTTCTAAACCCGCGTTGTAATACCCCTTCACGTGATCCCAGTGAGGTCCGTATGGCATGACACCGTTACTAAACATTTGAAACGCTTCCTCAAACGTCATTACACCACGAGATTCGTCTCTCAACTTGTTCGTAAAGTGAAACAGCGAGACCAAAACATCTTTAGGGTTTCTACACATATAAACTAGGCGACAACCGGAATCAATAATGGATCGAGGCAACAGAGTGTAGGGTATATGAGTAGCAAAAAGACGTGGCCGATGTGCATCGACATACGTAGGTGTTTTTCTATAGATTTCGGGCTCGACGAAAGGCAAACATTTATGGGGGTTGAAGATGAGTAAAGGATGAGTTGATGGACGATGGTTTTCGTGCCTGGTTCGATTCACCAAAGCGAACATGAGTGCCTTCATCCATGTCGTGCCGGATTTCGGAAGTGTGGCTAAGTAGATATCGGTTGGATGAGCTTCAAAAGCTTCTTGCAAAGCCATCATCGTTTCAAATGAGAATACTCCCTTGGAAAGGTGCCAAAAGCCTTGATACATGTATAGGTGTTCACTCACCCAACCTTTCTCTTTTGGAAACGTCGTTAACCGATCCTTGTATCTATCAAGAATGGTGGCAAGATGGGCCTTTTCATATTCATGATCTTCCTCACTAGGCTGTGTTTCAAATGAAAGACGAAGAGTATTAGGATTTGACATTTGCAGGATTGTATCTGTGAAACGACAGGAATCAATTTACATTCATCCATATCAATATATATATATATATATATATATATATACACTATATTATATTATATTATAAAAAATTTGACAAAAACTCTTAAAAACTGTTTTTTATACATGAAGTATTGTTTATTGATACATATTACTTAAAATTCAAGATTACAAGTAAATTGTGCATAAGTACAACTTATTAAAGCTCTATGTTTGAATTCGTGTAACTAACTGATAATCAAATAAAAAATAAATATCTAATTTTAAAATATAAAAAATCTAAAATATAATTAGGATAATTATTGTGTTCTAACAAA
>NW_020201522.1:8571-10589 GCF_001531365.2 Cynara cardunculus var. scolymus
AATTTTTTTATTATAATTTAATTTAGATTTAATAACGAAGTAATTTATTTTTGATTTAATAAATTTTTTATAAGGATAATAATTAATTAATTTGTTAAAACTTAATGATTATTTTAATTATATTTTAGATTTTTTTATATTTAAAATAAAATGTTTATCTTGTATTTGACTATGTTTATCTGCAGTTAGTTACACGAATTCAAACATTAAGTTTTAATAAGTTGTCACAATTTATTTGTAATCTTGAATTTTAAGTAATATGCATTAATAAACAGCATTTTATGCATAAAAAATAGTTTTCAAGAATTTTCATCAAATGCTTTATAATATATATATATATATATATACACATATATATACATACATATATATATATATATATACATACATACATATATATACACATATGGTTGAGTTCACGTTAGACCAAGGATTTTTCTTGTAACCCGTAAGACCAATTTATGTTCATTGATTAACTTTATAAGCTAATGGTCTATGGTTTAAAGGTGCACGGTGGCAATTTTGTGATTATTGAGAAGTCTCGTGGCAATTTTGTGATTATGAATGTTTAAATTGTAGATCTAATCCAACGGTTGAGAATTGGTCTTACGAGTCTCACGAAAAACCTTTGATCTCACATGATCCCAAGTCTGCATATATATATATATATGTGTGTGTGTGTGTGTGTGTATATATATATATATATAAGTGATAACACCTTCATTTTACGAGAACGCGAGAATACCCTTATCACATGTGATAATACGCGTGAGGGGTCCCTGTGATGTGCATACAACGTCTTCTACGACTTAGGTTGTGACAAAGGTTGTCTCCGTCTATGATTTAGCATTACATGTGATGGTCTTAATGGATTTCAACAACACCCTTATCACACGTGATAATACTTGTGAGAGAGCTTAGTGGTGTAAGGACGACTTGGCCTGCAACCAAGATTGCATCGAAAATCGTCACGTCCCTAATTTAGTATCACATGTGTATCATATGTGATGGAATAATAGTATCACATGTGATTGTCTATAATAAAAGGGTGTTTTCACGTTCTCGTAAAATGAAGATGTTCTGGTTTGAACCTTTCCCCATATATATATATATATATATAATGTTTTGAGTTTTTTTTTTTTTTTTTTGCTAAGGGGGCGTTTACCAAACACTTACCCGGTAAGTGCTTATGGGCAAAAATTAACATTATCATTTACTTACCGAGTAAGATTGTAGTCTATCAAAACGGCATCGTATGCAACAATTTACCCGGTAAGCACTTACCGTGGTAAGAATCGTTGCTCTCGCTTACCGGGTAAGACTCTTGATCCTTATCTTGCTTTTACCGGATAAGATTCTTAGTCCTTACCATATTAATCTGATAATGTAATATGATTTAATAAACACTTACTCGGATAAGCATTTGATAAACGACGCCTGCATTTAAACATGTGGAAGGGACACCATGTGATCTGATCTACATGTATTTTATTACTACTTTAAAACACATAGATTTATGGATTTTAACTTTTTGCAAAACACCAACTAATTTTGTATTTATAATTGTAGCCGTGTCTCATTAGCACAGTTTTCAGAGTTAATTATTATTATCTTTTTAATAAATAATTGGCAAATATAATATACTTCTTTTTCACTTACAAGATATGATATTTATTTTCAATATAAAAAGGTCTTTTAATCATAACATGAAGATCAAAAATGTAATTTACACATTATATTATTAAATAAACTATTACATGTGTAACTAATTATAGATAGCAAGTAATTTTTTAAGTATTACTAGAAGGGTACTCGTGCAATGCAGCGAGATACATCTCAATTTTAATATTTCATTATCTTATGTCTCATGTCGATATTATAATACTGTTTTATATGGTTTTGAAAAAAACGATAATGAGTTTATTTTTGAATAAAATATAAATTTGAAGATATCATAAAATTTTGAAAAAAATATATATCATTTTATAAAGATAATAATTAAGTATTTTGTTAGAACT
>NW_020201522.1:12608-51439 GCF_001531365.2 Cynara cardunculus var. scolymus
GGTTGAATAACATAACATTTTATAAAGATAATAATTAAGTATTCTGTTAGAACTCAATGATTATCCTAATTATATTTTAGATTTTTTATATTTAAAATTAGATGTTTATCATGTATTTGATTGTGTTTATCTGCAGTTAGTTATACAAATTCATATATGAGATGAAATCGGATAGGGATGAAATCTGGTTTAAGAGTTTTTAAGAGTTCTAAGAGTTTTTAAGAGTTTTAAGAGTTTTCAAGAGTTTTCGCCAAATGCTTTATAATATAGTATAGATATTGATATATGTATTTAAGGGATAATATCAACTTCGGTAAGTTTGATTTTAAAAGTTACATTATTAGAGAGAGAAAACTCCAATTTTGGTCCTTGGAGCTTTAATGACAAGTTTAAAAGTGTGACCTGTTAAAAGTCTAGAAACCTTCTTGTGATTCTCATTTTATTCTGAAAATGGTCCATAATCACCAACTCTAGACATTTTTCCGGTGGATTGCCGGTTGGAAAACACTATTTTCAACGGCTTTTCTAGCGGATTGACCAGATTACGGAGATATGGTCCTTGGAAATTCGCCACATTTTTTTTTGAATTTTCCGATATTTTTGACTTAATTAACGAGATTAACAATTATGATTAAATTAACAATTAATTAATTTTTAAAATAAATTGAATCGTTTTTTATTTTTCTAAAATAATTTAATTATCTACGGATAATCCGCTAGAAATAATTTGTCAGTAATTTAATTACTTTAATATGTGTTTTCAGTGAGTTTAAAAAAATATCGGTGGATTAAATTTCACAATTTCAGGAAAAAAATTAGTTTTTATTGGTTTCATTATATTAAAATCCTACAAATTAAAAAAAATACAAAAAACTGCTAAATTAAAAATTGTAAAAACTGCTAAAATACATTAATGACCAATATGATTGTTCGGACGAAATAAATACAATACAAATTGTTCAATGAAATTAAAGTACGATTGTTCAGTGATAAAAGTTCATAAACACACAACCAAGATATCAAACCTACTGCAGTGGGACGACGAAAACTGTTGAGATTGGGTAAACCTCTTCACCATATCCATCATCTCTAAATGCTCCTTCTTTTGAATCTCCTCTCAAAGTTGCATTTCATCATGCTTCCTCTTTGGAGTCTCCTCTTCCCTCTTCCGGATCTCCACTCTACTGAGCAAATCTTAAAATTGGTTTGTAACCTGTTAAGTACCTATAAATACGTACAATAAAACATTAGAATCTCTTATAAGAACTATAAATGAAATAGATAAACATCAAATGTAAAAGAGGTACACCTGACCATCTACAGAAGACATGGACCACTCGGGTTTTCCTATGTGGATGTTGCGATCAAGACCTAATTGGGATCTTAGTTGCGACCAAACTCAAATAGTCGTCTTTCTTGGGTCTCCCAACCACCTGCTTCCACAGATCGGTATCAACTAAGGGATAGGACGAGTCATCCTCATCGTACTTTTGGGTGAAATTGATTGAATAGTCATCTTGTGGTTTAAAAAAAATACAAGTCAATCAATTTCAACATCATAATAGCTATAAATGAGACATTTCCAACTAAAACAATTATAACATTTGCTCAATAAATGACAATCGAAACTATATGTATGTATGTATATATATATATATATATATAGAGAGAGAGAGAGAGAGAGAGAGAGAGAGTTTGGTTCAAATACTAACCAATTTTTTTGTGTTAACTATGTTAACCAAACTCAACCAATCATATTTCATCTTTTTCTTTTGGTTCAAATGTAACTCATATATTAAATACAAGGGKATTTAAGTAATTTGTCATTTTATGTAACTCCCAAATAATTAATTGGGAGTTACAAATTTGAAAATATCACAATTGATCATGATGCAATATTGACATTGGGGTTTTTACACGTGTTCATGTTCTATAATTCACATTTATTTTAATCGACAGTTCTCACATTTGACATATGAACACATCAGAAATCACACAGCTTTAAATGCCGTGATTCATAAGTGTTCATGTATATTCAAGTCACTAGATGTTCATATGAATACATACGCACACA
The DNA here is from genome assembly GCF_001531365.2 of Cynara cardunculus var. scolymus. Lineage (NCBI taxonomy): Eukaryota > Viridiplantae > Streptophyta > Magnoliopsida > Asterales > Asteraceae > Cynara > Cynara cardunculus. The sequence continues at coordinate 14,683 of NW_020201522.1, forward strand.
CACAGAACATGTGAAAACATGTGAACACGTATGGAAACACATAGCCCTAGATGCCTTAGTTCATAGGTGTTCATGTACATACAGCAGAGTTGGCTCCTGAATATACAGAAGATGTTCATACGGTTCACATGTTGTTCATATGTCTAATCTTTTTTGTTTGATGTGGTTTGAAGATATACACAAGTTGTTCATATGTCTGACAACTCGTGTATCAAAGATAGATTACTTTTTATCTAAATACCCTTTGATATTTTGTTCATATATGTTAATTGAAAATAATAATTTAATAATTAATTTTTAAATATCATTAAATCACAACCGTTTATTATTCAAATTAGTGGTCAAGATCGGTTAACAAAGTTAACACGATAATCTTGGTTAGCATTTGAACCAACCCCTATATATATATATATATATGTATATGTATGACGGTAATGAAATGAGAACCACAAAAAAGTTTGTTTAGACAAGTTTTATCTTTCCAGATCCCTCGAGTTGAATTAAGTTTTATCTTGGTTTCATAAAGGTGGCTAAATATTTAACCTCCATGAATGAAGTGTTACAAAGGTTTTGAATTGAAAGTTTGTTTAGACAAGTTGTTTGAGCTCTGTAGTTATTGTATGATGGTTTTAGTACAACAACAATTAGTTTTTTATGAGTAGTTTCATCAAAAATTTGGAGCTGGTCCAAAGAAGACAAACCCAGCACTGACGTGATTTTGCCACAACCTAAGTCGCGTAAAGCTCTGTAGTTCCGTTTTTCAATGTTTTTTCAAGTGGTTTTGGGGTCTTTCGGGGTATCATTTAGGTGCCTTAGAATTTGTTTAGAGATAAGGTTCAATTTATCTTCTTGATTATGATCTATGCTTACTTGATTCAGATTCAAGTGTTCGAATTTGAATTGAAGTATTCTTGCCCACTTCCTACAATCCGTCCTAAACCTTTGGTTTCGTCGTGGCACACCCCTCCCACAAGCACCCCCCGATTCATGGGGTATTAAAATTTATAACATCGTATATCGTATCGAGGTGAGTTTTTCATAAACTATTGAACTGAAATGCATATGTTATTAAATGAGATTTATGATGAAATGATATACCTTACTAGTATGTGTTTAGTACTACCGTTAATTGTGTTAAGGTTTGTTCCTACGGGTTATGCTTGAGCCCCAACTATATCTACGACTGATTGAGTTGTGCTTGAGCGCCAACTATATTTGCGACTGATTAGGTTGTGCTGGAGCGCCAACTATGTGATTTGACGGGTTGTGCTTGAGTGCCAACTATGTGATTGATAGGTTGTTCTTGAGTGCCAACTAAGCTTAAGAGCAATTGGATTATGAATGGATGCCAACTATATATTTACTGAATTGAGAAGTTTTATATAAACTATTGTTATTGTAAAGATTATGCTGACAACGATTTACTCACTAGACCGTATGGTCTAACCCTCATTTTTCTTTTCAAAAATATGCATTTCAGGGCAGCAGTTTTTCAAAGGTAAAGTAAAAGTGTGCTATGATTTTTATTGCAGTTTCATGTGTGAAGCATGTCGATGAATTTTACGAAATTTGCTTTTGATCTTCTTGTTATGAGATTATACCTTTTTGGTATGAAGATATTGTTAGCAAAAATTTTGTAGATTTCAGACAGTTATATAATCTTGTAATCGGGACCCTATGTGTATCCCCAATAGGGATGGACATTGTGCGGATATTAGGCTGGTAATGCATCCCCCGTCCTCGATCCCGACCCCCGTTTAATCCCCCCATCCCCAACCTCTCCCCAACTAATCCCCGACAGGTTCGGAGAACCCGTTGGGTACCCGTTTAGTAAAAAAACGATATATTTTATAACTAAAATTATGATGAATCCTCGTTATATTAGTTACCAATATTGAAGATCAAAATATATTTGTCATTTGATAATAAAAATATACACATACACACACACACACACACACATATATATATATATATATATATATATATATATATATAGACTTTGGATCATGTGTGACCAGCCTGTTTTCGTGAGACCCGTGAGACCAACATTTTACACTTGAAACTTCACAGCAAAAATGCTGTGAAGGTAAGGTGACATTTTAAAACCTTCACAGTGTTTTTGCTGTGAAGTTTACGTGTAAAAATGTGGTCTCACGGGTCTCACGAAAACAGGCTGGTCTAACGTGAACCCAACCCTATATATATATATATATATATATATATATATATACACACACACTATATACATAATGATTAAAATAATAAAAATAAAGGGGTCAGATTAGGGGCGGGTAATGTCATCCCAGACCCGTTCCGTCCCGACCTGACCATACTTCAGTTATGAAAATAAATCCACACGTTTGCTTAGAACAAACGAACGTACAATTGGTTCGAAGTACAATTGGTTCGAAGTAATATCGTGCTTGAAGATCATCTAAACCCGGAAAAATTCATGCGAAAATGGGCAAATTGTAGGACGAATCCACCATTACAAACCTCCTTAGAACAAGATATCCAAACCATGAAACTTTTCGTTCGTAATTTGGTCCAGAATCTCGCTCATTTCACTCGTAAGATGGTTGGTCCAGTCTCCAACTGTCCCTTCCCTGAAGAAAGCATCATTAGGTATACCCTCACGTAAATCTCCATGCTTATTAACCTCCCTTAAATTTTCAAAACTGCACATTCTCACAATTTCCTGCACCGCACCATCGTCGTTTTCCGCCTCCGTGAACGGGTAGCCCAAAAACGTCGACAGTCGCTTCACATGATTCACGGTATCTACTTTCATGTCATCATATTTCAGAAACAAGATCTTTGTGGGGTGTTTTAGACTCACGTTATGATAGCTTTTTACGTGATCCCAGTAAGGTCCGATCGGCATGGCACCTTTACTGAACAACTCAAACGCCTCTTCGAATCTCATCGGACCACGTGATTTGTCTCTCAACTTATTCGCAAAGTGAAACATCGAAACCAAGACATCTTTAGGGTTTCTACACAAATAAACTAGACGACAGCCGGAATCAAGAATGGATCGAGGCAATGAAGTATAGGGTATATGGGTAGCAAAGAGACGTGGCGAATGTGGATCATTCACGTACGTAGGCGTGTTTCTAAAAATTTCGGTCTCAACGAAAGGTAAACAGTTATGGGGGTTAGAGATGAGTAAAGGGTGAGTTGGAAAAGAGTCATTTTTATACCGATTTCGATTCACGATAGCGAAAACGATCGCCTTGAGCCACGTCGTGCCAGATTTGGGGAGCGTCGCCAAGTAGATATCGGTTGGACAAGCATTAAAAGTGTCTTGCAAGGCCATCACAGTTTCAAATGACATTCTACGCTTCGATTGGTGCCAAAAGCCTTGGTACATGTATAGGTTTTCGGTTATCCAACCTCTCTCCTTGGGAAGAGTTGCAAGCCGATGGTTATATTTGTCGAAAATGAGGGCCATTTTTGTCTTTTCGTGTTCATCTTCATCAATATATTTAGTTACAGATGAAAGAGATGGTACGTTAGAAGCAGATATTGACATCTGAACGTATATCTCTACATAATGGAAGGAGTTTTGGTTATTTATAGATTGATGACTGCGTGCATGAACCATGTGTTACATGATTCTTTACGGATTTGATGCGATAGGGTTTCATGAATCAAGAAATCTTGTAATTGGTCAAACAAGCAATTAGTCAACGAGTTTTATATAAAATTCAGAATTAATTAATCACAGAAGCAAGATACCATCTTTAATTTGACCATAATCGCAACATCTATCACATATCACTTGCAATTGAAGCCTCTTTAAATGCGTGGAATACTTTTAAGAGTCGTTGGGTAAGGAAACGAGAGGTTGTTTGTTTACCTCTTAATAGTTCCATGAAGGTAGCGTTTGGTACGCAGATATAATTAGACAAGACTGAACATGACAGAATAGGATAAGAGGTTAGGACTGGACGGGACAGGACTGGACATAACAGGAGTATGTCTGGTGTTTGGTACGACTAGGACTGAACGGAACAAAACTAAACAAGCTACCCCCAAAAGTTATTTGATGATTATAAATATTATATAATAGTTATAATTAACACAAATAAAGTAAATATTATATAATGGTGGCGGTTGACAATGGTGGAGGAGGTAGTTGTGGTTGATGTAGTGAAGATAGTGGTGGTGGTGGTTATGGTGGAGATGAGGTGGCAATGAATGGTGGTGGCCGATGGTGGTCGTGGAGGAGGTTGTTGTAGTAGGTGAGGAGTTGAAGGTGGCGAACGGCGGAAGTGGTGGTGGCAATGGACGGTGATGGTAGGTGGTTGACTATGGTAGAGGTGGCAATGGACTTGGTGGACGGTGGTTATGGAGGCGGTGGAGGATGTTGTTGTAGGGGAAGAGGAGGTGGCTGTCGGTAGTGGTGGCGGCGGCCGAAACTAGCAGTGATAACCATTAAAACAAATACCATATTAAGGTTATATATCAAACTATGGTAGATTAGTAATATTTTAGTTTATGTCACATTTTTGTCTCATCTTAATGTTCCACCTATTTTGGTGGAAAAGAAAAAATCTTTTTTGTCCCATGTTGTGTCACCTTGTCTCAGTTCTTATCCCTGTCTCATGTCGCGCCAAACGTGGGACAATGAGTTATTGTTCTGTCCCATGCTGCGCCAAACATGGGACAGTGAGTTTTGTCCCGTCTTGTCCTGTCCTGTCCCATGTACCAAACGCACCCTTAGAGGTAACATCTGAATCGTTAAAAGGTAAATCTTGTTTGACAAAAAAAAAAGTCTGTCTCTTAATGGTTCTAAAACCTTCTGAATGATTTTGTATCATGAGTCTCCCTTAACCATTCAGCGCCCTAATTTCATTGTAAGCAATTACCAAGATGAATTTATGAAGTGCACCTTCTCTATCGTGTTGATCGTGTAGTAGTGAATTCTTTAACGGTATTAAAGATGTAACCATTTTAAATTGATATGTACCCATTTGAAATGAAGAAAAAGAAAGTGGTAACAACAGCGAAAAATAAGGAAAAACTAATGTGTTTGTTACAAAGAAAAATTATTTGTATGTCGTTTTTAATAAAATGCGCTATTTTTATGATGAATTTTTCTTTTATTTATATTATGCTAATTATTTTGTTGAACCGTTTGGAAATTTTTCTAGACCTATCTTTCATGAAACCATCGTGCAAACATGTGCTCCGGTCAATCAAAAAAATTAAGCCTCCGCCATGAAGACAACACATCTTTTATCTGTCACTGCGAATTCATCGAAACACGGATCTTAATAACATGAAAGAAACAGGAAACAAGAAGATTTTTCATATTGTGCCGTAAATAAAGCTTTTGTTAATTGAAGTTAGAGATTATATTTTGGTTTAGTGTACATGTTCCTCACGATTTTGTGGGATTTGATGCTTATGAGGAACAGATTTAGAATTCCATGTGAGTCAATATTTATTATGTTTTAATTTATTTTGATACCATCTATATAATATAACATAGGATAAAATGTGTGAAATAACAATTTATTTTTACAAATTTTTTTATTATAGCATTCTACTTTCAGTTTTTTTTATTACAATAATGTACTTTCAAAATATTTTTTATTAGGGTATCGTTTTCAAAAATTTACCCGTTATAGCATTCTGTAACCTTTTAAGTTAAATTTACTTATTATACCATGTTTCTTGGTCATCTTATCGTCATAAAACAAAATGTATTTTTTTTTTCCTGTTGTTATAGAAAAATGAATTTTAATAAAATACAAAATGGGAAAAAAGAAAACAAAAATTAATTTTTTGTCAGAAGTGGGATTTGAACCCACGCTCTCTTACGAGAACCAGAACTTGAGTCTGGCGCCTTAGACCACTCGGCCATCCTGACTTTCATGTGCCCTCAACCTTATTATTTATATTTATTTTAAATTTGTAATTTCATAAATTCATGAAAGAAATAATAAAAAAATAAATAAATAAGATTCGAACTCGCACATGACATGGAAGACACCAAATATATTCTGTTGATTAATTTGTAGGCGATAAAATACCGTGCAAACCAACTTGTTGGTTATTGGAGTAATTTCTAAGTCACATGTAAGAAAGATTTAGGTGAGGTTTGTTTTTTAAAAATTGTTGAAGTCTGAAGTTTATTTCTTTTTTATTAATAAGAGGTGATGCTGAAGTTTGAAATCTGAATCAATATAAAAATCTGAAGTCTGAAATCTTAATCAATAGTTTGTTTTTGTAAAATCAGGTGCAAACATTTTGCAAAATTATCTTGATTTTCATAAAATTTTCATTGTCGAATTTCATCTAAACAATTGTTTAACAGATGGAACACAACAAGAACCTTTTGAATATCTTACTTTTGATGCTATCGGGAATGCCGTCAATGAGTTTGTTTGCGGAAAGATTGATACTTTTGATAGAGGATAGATCGCCGATAGAAGTTCTTTGTTTCACATTAATCTTATAAACTAACCTATACTTACATAAATTATATATATATATATATATTTATATATATATATATATATAGAGAGAGAGAGAGAGAGAAAGTATATATATATATATATATAGAGAGAGAGAGAGAGAGAGTGGCGGTGCATTTCACATGGGTGATGAAAAGACGGTGACGTCCCTGGTGAAAAAAGAAGCAATAGCTGAAGAKAACCAAAGAAAGGGGAAAATAAGAGAAATTAAGATATTAGTTTACCTATTATTTATTCAAACTCTATTAAGTGATAAGAGACTATGAAAAAAAAAAAAAACAACCTGAATTACAAAACGTCTAAACAAATCAGATATAAATGGTAATTAAGAGTTGAAAATGAAAAAACAAACAAGTTCTTAGAAACTTTTATGAACTTATAAGATTAAACTCATATTAGTTACCAAAATGAAGAAAAATCCAAATAATGGATTGCATTGGACTTCCATGAGTATCATAATATATATTTAATGGTCAAAAGAACTTGAAATCAAATATTTAGTCAAATTAAAACATAAGACAAAGCGAGTTTTTGTGTGACTAAACTCGTACCCAAACACACATTGGTCTCCATTTTTGTCGTTGAAATAGAGCCTAAGGGTGCGTTTGGTACGCTGGACAAGGTGGGACAGGACAGGACAGAATACATTTGTCCTACGTTTGGTGTGGCTGGATGTGGAACTAAGTGGAACTAAGTTGGACAAGCATGAGACACGCTTGTTCAACCATTACCCCCTAGAACTAAGTGGAACTCAAAACTTTTTCCCTCATTACCCTTTTTCCCCTACCCGGCTCTCACAAGACCTAACCATCGCCTCCATCGCTTCATCGATCAACGCCTCCATCGCTTCCTTCATCGACGGTGACCATCGACGGCGACCATCGACGGCGAGTTCCAATCGGCGTTCTTCTCTTCTCCACTGTTCCAATCGACGGTACCGAACTCTTCTCTCCATATCCAATCGACTGTTGCTTCTCGACTGGTAAGTCGTTCGATTTCTAATCGATTGTTGCTTCTCGACTGTTGCTTCTCGACTGCTTAGAAACTGTAAATTTAGTCGTATGGTCTTTGGTTCTCGACTGTTGCTTCTCGACTATTGTTCGATGGATTTAAGCTCTGAAATTCAATTTTGGGGGTCTTTGCTTCTCGACTGTTGTAAATTTAGTCGTATGGTCATATGAAATCCAATTTTGGGGGGTTTTGTTGTTTGTGGATGAAGATGATGAATATTCATATGTGGTGAATGTGTTTGATATTGTGTTTGCTACTTGATTTATGGTAAATGTGTTTGATATTGTGGATGAAGATAATGAACCCACTGCCCCTGCATCAAATTGTGTTTGAATTTTGGTAATGTGTTTGAATTTTGGTAAATGTGTTTGATATTGTGGATGAAGATGATGAACCCACTGCCCCTGTATCAATTTGTGTTTGAATTTTGGTAATGTGAGTTTTTAATTAATCTTGGGGTAAATTGGTCATTTTAACCAGTTCTGTCATGTCCTGTCATGTCTTACCAAACGATGTCCTGTCCTGTCCTGTCCTGTATGCGCACCAAACGCACCCTAAAGCAACTTATCACACGTCCAAACCCGCATTAGTCTCTAGCGGTTTGAAAATTTTACAACTCAATTAGAAATCGAGTAGATTTGGTTGTGTTGGTTTGAGTTATTTTGTGTTGGGTTGACTGGGTCGATCAAGTTTTTGTGCTCGTTGCAAAAGGATAGATATAATAACATGTAACACCCCAAATCCATATTTACATAAAACCACATATTCCATTTAACATTAAATATAAATATACACACTGGTCCCAAATGTACAGAATGTACATATGAAAGTTGCTACAAATTTCTCATTTACATTAAGTACAAGACTTGTAAACATAACAAGTTCTCAAGTACATATTCATTAACAACTTTCAAAATTCACAAATGTAAAGCAATATTAACTGACTTTTCTCTATTCTCTCACACAAAATGATATTTTAGTCTTTTAGAAAGTACGAGTAATCAAATATATAATTTTTGTAGCCAAAGCAAAAATAAACGTTCAAAAATCCCACGTTTAAGTCTAGAAGTCCGTACTTCTAAAATATCAAACGGAACTTACGATAACAAGCATCTTTAATTATGCAGTTTATCAAACAACAAAATTGCAAATGAAACCATCAAACAACAATAAACTCCACATACAAACATGCTACAAACTCGGATTATAAAATATATATAATAAGATTACCTTGCAATGACGTCCGAGGTTCACTTGGTCGGAAGAAATGCAGCGCAATAGCACTGCAATAGCAGTGCAATCTCGGATATCGGCCCTAAAGCAGAATAGCCGTGATCAAATTAATTATTGGCGTAATTTATCGCAATTTTGACCAATAATTAGTTTCAAGTTGCGTTCTACAATAACGTTATCTATTTTTTGGGTTTTTTTGGGCTTTATTTCAAGTCTTTGTTTTGGGTAGGTGAGCTTTTTAAATATGGACTATGTTTTAACTTCAATCCATTAACATAACAATTACTTTCTTTCTAATATCAACCCTAATTGGAATTTAAAAAAGTTGTAGGTTTTCCTTTTCCAAGTTGGACCAGACCTCCACTGCTCAGCTTATGTTTCTGCTTTAGACGACGATCGCATCTTTTGCTAGTTTAGACGACTACGATCTCGTCTTCTACTTTAGACAACCACGACTCCACAATGATGTTGAACCTATTACTTGCAATTAGCTCGTTTTATGAACATTTTTCCTTTTTTGTTTTGTGAAACTTATTTAAGTTGATGGTTTGATGTTGAAACTATATTCTTAATTAATGCAAATGATATGTTTATGTATGTATATTCATATTCCATAAATATTCAAATCATAATAAATGAACTCCCATCATTTCTATAAATATCTCAATTAATTGGGTTGCAAGAGTTGTACAAATACACAAGGTTGTAAAAGAAATATACCTTATATATATATATATATGTGTGTGTGTGTGTGTGTGTGTGTGTGTGTATAGGAATGGGTTCAAACGAGAATCTATGTGATTTACAAGAATGCAAGAACAATCTGTAAGCCAAGCATTATGTTATAAATCACATTTAAAGACAAGTTAAAAGATTTCTCACATTTAAATAAATATTAAAAAATTCAAAAATACAAAGACGTGGAAGGGTAAAACTGGAAATTGGTATACTAAATTTCAAATAACACAATGATGATTATTCCGATCATCTGGGGAGTGATTATCATCATCGACGACGTGGTTATTACAACAACACGGTGATAGTAGGCCTATTAGTTAAACCGAAAACAAGGAATTGAGGAAGTAACATGTTTTGGACGTGGTTATCACAACAACAGAGCTTAATCACATATTATAACACTTTGATAGGGTTCAGTAGTTGTTTTTAATCAATTAGAGGTTCGATGATTGAATGTCTATCACAGACTCATCACAGTTTAGGACATAATCGAGAAATCGAATAGAGCAACCATCAGAACTCCAAAAATCGACATCATATGTGTTTGGATAACACTGTGTGATGGACTATCACAATTTATTCGATTATCAACAATAAAAGGGCTAAATCGAGTAACAGATAACGTATATAATTGTCATATTGTTTGTTTATCACATGATTATCACAGTCTAGTTAGGTCATGTTCACAATGTATGTCGATGATAACCCATCTGTTTTTATCTATTAAGGTTGTATCACGAATTAACACATGATTATCGATTTAAGACTGAATTATTGCATGTCATTTGGCTTGTGTTGAATCACATATTTATTATAACACATTCCATAATATAATAGTGTAATCGAGCAAATGCAACACTCGATTACACAAATTGTCGATTTCACATATTTATCATAGGAATATCACATAATTGCCAATTTCACACGAGTATCAGAGTCGACAACAACAGCACATCTGATTACACAATATGATATCGTACAATTATCATATGTAAGATTTATTAATCGAACAATGATAAATGTCACAAATCTTTCATGTGATAATTGTGTGATATTGATCAGGGTAAGATATTGATTATAATTGGACCAATTAAAGTTCCCCACTTGCGTATTATCATCAATACAAATAAATTGAAATTGATTTGAAATCACAAAGATTGAATCTTGGGATACAGAAAACGATGGGAGAAAATGTGAGGTTCTACTCCAATATAAAATCATGGGATAATTACAATTAAGTCAAATAACATAAAAACTATAAAAATACCTAATTACATTACTACCCTTATTGATTTATTTTTATTTATTATAACTCAAGTTATTTATAAAAAAGATTAAAGACTCACAACTATTCTCGTATTCTCGTAAATCACAAGGGTTCTTGATTGAACTTTTTTCTATATATATATATATACACACACACACACACACACACACACACACACACACAGAGAGAGAGAGGTTAAGTTATTATGCAACCTTTTACATTTATACAACCAGTACAACTCAATCTTAACTGTCCATTTAATTTGATGAATATGTAATTTCATAACACTTTTGATTGTTTTTCATAAAGTATTGATCATAATTAATGAACTCTAGTCATCTTCTATAAATATTTAAATCATAATAWATGAACTCCCATCATTTCCATAAATATCTCAATTGATTAAGTTGTATTGGTTGTACAAATGGACATAGTTGCATTTGAAATATACCTTATATATATACATATGTATGTGTACGCACATATATACATATATATACACACGCGCATATATATATATCTATATATATAATTCTAAGAAATATTATATGAACACTATTTTTGGACCGCTATATCACTGACCATAATTTTGTATTTTTACCGCTATAACAACATAGCCGATTGAGCTATCCCCCAGGGTTTGACTATACATTTATCTTTTCAGTCACTAGTTGGGTTTGGTAAGAATAGATCTCTACTCTTGGATCAATCCTAATTGAAGATTAACACTAATGAGATGCACCGAGATGCACCAGATCAATTTCCGTGGGGTGTTAAAGGGTCCAAACCCTTTCTTATGCTTCTCACCTTAACTCCTATTCTCATACGATCCTTCGTCTTTGGTCTGAAACTGTTCATCCTTGTTCATATGACCACCAAGAATCGATAAACACTCGTATACCATACCTGCTTTCGGGATTGATTTGTCCTCCACGAAGAACGCTTCGATCTTTTTATCAATTTCAATCCAAGCACACCCAGGATTCTTTCTCAATCCGAGCTCTTTCATCTTCAACCTCACTTTTCTTGCCTCGTCCCATTTCTTGATCGAAGCATACATGTTAGCCATCACAATATATGTAGACGGATCATCAGGATCCTTATCAATAATCAAACTCGCAATTTCCTCACCTAATTCTAAATCACCATGTAAATAGCACGCAGAAAACAGCGTGCTCAACAGTTCAACGTCTTCTCTGATACTTACAGTTCTTCTCAGAATATCATAAGCGTCATGTAATCTTCCCGCACGACCAAGAAGATCCACTAGACACGAGTAATCTGCGACTTTCGGTTGGATCCCATAATCATGAACCATTTGATTGAAATAATAACACCCTTCGTTGACTAATCCGGCATGGCTACATGTTGAGATTACTGCTAAAAACAAGACTCTATCTGGTTTTATCTTCAATCCCTGCATTTCTTGGAAGAGTTTCAGTGCTTTAGAAGCTTGCCCGTGTGCACCATAAGCTGTTATCATTGAGGTCCAAGAAATAAGATCTCTTTCGGGTAATCGACTAAAAACATCTTGAGCTTCATCTATGGCACCACATTTGGTGTACATGTCGAGAAGAGCCCCCATGACTATCTCATTCGACTCAAACTCGCCAGAAACAATAGATCTGTGAATATCCTTGCCCTTTTCTAGTGCTCCGAGTTGCGTACACGCTGCCAAAATGCTCGTGAACGTGATGCCATCAGGTGCGACACCGGCTGCATTCATGGCATTATAGGTCTCAAGAGCTTCAAGATACAAACCTACTGCTACATATCCAGAAATCATTAAGTTCCATTCAACAACATTCGTTTTAGGCATTTTCTTGAAGATGGATTCAGCTGATTGAGCGTGTCCACATTTGAAGTACAGGTCTAGCAGTGAACTGTAAATGAAGGCATCAGCTTTTAGGTTGTTTCTTATTATGTACCCGTGGATGAACTTGCCGTGCTTCAAGTTTGCTGATTTAGAACAAGCCATTAGTGAACTGCTTAAAGTTGTGGAATTTGGTTTAGTTCTTCCTTCCACGTTCATCCTCGATAAAAGTTGAATGCAAGATTTGCTATCGCCTTTTAAGCTATATCCTGCAATCATGGAGTTCCAAGAAACCAGACTCTTGAAAGGGATTTGTTCGAAAACTTGTACGGCCATCTCTAAACAACCACATTTGCCATACATGTCAATGGCAGCAGCTTGAACAAAACCATCTGATTCAAAACCGTTTCTCACTGCTTCGGTATGAATCTCTCTACCTCTTTCAAGATTCATAAGCTTGGCACAAGCCGATATAGCTGTCGTGAACGAGACAGAATCAGGTTCGTACCCATGATCTTTCATCTTCCCAAACAAATCCAGTGCTTTCTCGTACTGCCCATCTTGATGATAACAAGAAACCGCAGCATTCCAACAAGCGACGTCTCTCTCAGGCATTTCATCAAACACCTGCACTGCCAACCCAAACACGCCACATTTTGCATACATCCCAAGTAAAGAACTCGTAACAACAACATCGCTCATAAACCCACTTTTCACAAGATGAGTATGGATCATTCTACCAAAGTTAACAAACTTCAATCCACTACAAGCTTTCAAGAGACTTGGGTATGTGTAACTATCGGGTTTGGAAAAAGTGAAATGCATAAGCTTTTCAAAGACTTGAAGAGCTTCATTGAACATGAAATTCTTTGTGTAATTTGAAATCAAACTGTTCCATAAAGTAATGTCTGATGGGTATTCAATGGAATGAAAAACTATGCTTGCAGATTGGAATAATTGGCAAGAAAAGAAGAGGCTAATGAGGTTCTTGCATATTGCGATGTTGTTCTGTAGGCCGGAGGTGATGACTTTCTGGTGAATGAGTTTGGCATGTTTGTTTGATTTTGATTCAACGGCATTTCTTATAAGAGGAATTAGCTTTGCAGCATCCATTCTGCAAACAAAAGGCTTTCACTTCATCCAAAGAAATTATTTGATGATATGGTGTCCGGGTTGTTCCAATCTTTTTAGAGATCCTGTTACACCTATATCAAAGTTATAAGTCTACTGGACGAGAAAACAAATAATCCCAAGTCCCAAAAGCTTTTGATTACAACAAGAGACAACATATATACATATATTAAGAATTTGAACCTAAACAATCTCAATATTTGCCACAATTAACAATCTGAACAAGTGAATGTAAACCTACAATATTAACAATTTCAACCTAAACCTAAACAATTTGAACAATTAACAATCTGAAATAGACGTGAACATAAACCTTAAAATTTTAACATGATGAAAAGTCTTCTAGAACTCAAATTACTTGAGATAAAATTGTAACCAATGTTCTAATCACAATCTTGATCAGTTTACTATCTAAAATTTAAAAGGGATGATGAAGCACTTGTAGAGATGCCATTGCATCCGATTAGGTGTTAAAGTTCTTAAAATTTGAAAATTTTAACTTTCTTTAAAGACTAGTCCTACAGTGATAGCAATCAACATGAGAAACAAAAAAGACTTAAAAAAGAATGGATTTACCTCACCTGCTGCTGGGTGGTGGCTGCTGTCCTGCACCTGCACTCCTGCTCTACTCTTAGAACTCGACGAACTGATAACTTCTAGTGATACTTTGTAGCAATCATAAGATGTTGAATTGTTGTAATGATGCCAAACTGTGAATGACTTCTGGACCCCCTATGGTGAAGTAATATTATTATTGATCAAAGACACTTTAACCTCATCTAAATATGCATATACCATTTACATGTATATGTTCACCTGCAATTTTAACCTTCATTTCATCATTGTCATTCAATCATACAAAAACCTAACAAATTAAATCATCCATCAAGTCCACCACATCACCACAAAATTTATTATTTGTTCTAGAAACAAGACTTTGGACAATCTAAATGAGCTTACAAAAATGGCATCCCCATGATTCTTTTATCCATGTAACAAATTCTTTGTTATAGCAAGGTCATAAACTAGGAACGTATGGTAAAAACTAGTTGATAAGCTAGATGATAATGTAAGAGACTAGGGTTTTTGGTCATTTATGTAAAACACAAGAATCATAATTACAAAAGATGAAAAAGAGCTCGTGGAGCTTATCAAAATGCTACCTGAAGTAGCTGATAAACTAGTCATTGTTGGTAAAACTACTTTTTTTGTCCCAAAATAAATGTCCAACAACGAAAAAGGCACACGGTTTTTGAGAATTTCATCGACAACGATTACACACTTTACTGTTGGTGTTAGAACCACAGTAATGATTGTATAATAACATTACCACATTTCATTGCAAGCTAGACTTTCGAAATGACAACTTTTTTTGGAACATATCAAAAACAAAAATAACTTCTGCATTTTATCTTAAAATCAACCAAACAATATTATATACTAGTATATGAAGTTTAGGTGATATACAAAGAAGAAAAGGATATATGCAGATTTTTACTTTTAGTATTAGGGGCAGAGATGTTTCCGTGCATATATATGAATCTTACACGTGGGAGTGGGACCAATGGCCTTTTTATGCAACCTTATGGCACCCCTCAATGGTGAAGTAGTGATCTTCATTAGTCTTTATATCACATTCAAACTAAACATACATTAATCAAAAAATATCAATGTGGGTTACTAACTATTGTTTTTGCATCTTCATTTAAAGATCCATGTTTACTTGTGGTTAGAAAAAATAACAATGCTATTACCTAAACAAGTTTTGATCCATAATAACAAAAAATACCCTTTCATATAAGATATCAAAACCCATATACCTAAAAAAAAATTGCTTCAAAATAGATAAAAACACATTCTTCATTGAAGAATCAAACACTTGGTGTTCATAACATAAACAAAATTCAGTCTCAGCATTTCTTCATGTTTGTACCACCAGAGTTTCATCAATAGTTAAAGAAGCATATAATTAATCATAGAATCTTTTATAATTTATACCAGCAGAGTTTCATAGGAGAATAGGAGAAATGACATACCGCTAGCAAAGAGTAATCCCAGAAGCAGAAGGGGGAGCCAGGAATTTGTACGAGGGGGGGGGGGCATCAATTCAACACAACTTGGGAAAATTGGCTAAGAGGCTGTTTCTTTACCTCTTAATATTTTCATTAAGTGGCAGCCTCTGAATCGCTAAGAGGAGAATCTTGTGTGGCAAAAAAAAGGCTGCCTCTTAATGGTCTAAAGCCCTCTCAATGATTTTGTATCTTGGATCTCCCTTAACCATTCAGTGCCGTAATTCATCCTGAACAATTACCAAACAATTATATTTTATTTTGCACTATATCATAAGAGTCTCTTAAATCTTCGGACTACAATCATTCTGCACCAAACCATTCAGCATTTACGTCAAACAGTCCCTAAGTTGGCTTCAACCCAACTTTGCTTACAACTATCAACATCAATCTTTTCCGGCATAGATATGCATCACCGGGTTTTTTCTGTTGATTAAATATTTATCCATGAGACCATGACTGTTAAAGGTTAATTAAAATTAGTATAGAGCAATTGCATTGACGTATTAAAACATCAAATGCGCAACGGAAGACAATATGTAATTAGAAGAGTAAAGATTAGATCATATCCTCCATTTATACCCACCACCTGCTGTTATCATTTAACAACATCAAAAAGGAATAAAGATTCATATCCCAACTTCTGCAGAATTTACATGTGAAGATTCCAGTAGAAAGAAAGAAAAAACAATGATTGGAATTTGAAGCAACTTAGAAACCTACGCCAATCAAAATTATGACATTCAAAAAAAGTGATTAAAACACAAAATCTAAATCTAAAGAGCTCACGTAACAATTTCAAAGTTCAAAATCAAACACATAAACTATAAATTGATAAAGGTGATTCCAATTTGAAAATCAAAACAAAATATCTAATGAGCAATGTGCCTCTGTTAATAATTTCAAAGTTTCATAAAATGAAAATCAAAACCCTAACCTGTTGAGAGTGGGGAAGGCCGAGAAGAAGAAAGGGAGTGGTCGCCGCCGGTGAGAGGCGGCACAGTCGCACGTTAGTCCAGACAGCTGCGGTGGGAGGTGGCGTAAGACACGGGGGTGCGTATTTGAGAGGCGGGAAGGACAGAGCTGCGTGAAGCGGAAATTACGGATGGTCTGTTCGTTTTCTATTAATAATTGCATGGATATAATTCTTGTATTGATATATGGCTGTATATTAACAGATAAGTTGTTGTTCGGTTGTTACGTTGAATAAACAAGCTGAATGATAAAAATGACTATTTTAACTTTGGTTTTACATAGAACATAATTATATCACATTTCTCAAAACAACAATATTAATAGATCAAATCATATAGCTGTCAACAAATTGAAACCCCAAATTAAAAAAACATACCCAAATCTTAGCATAATAGAAAATCAAACCTTGAATTTATTGATTTTTTGTATATTTAAAAGACAGAATACTTGCCCTATATATAGAACAGATAATTACACTTTAATACCCTAAGCAGTTACACTTTAATATCCTCAACAATAAGGTTATTTAACTTAAGCAGTTACATTCCCCCGCAGGCCGCAAGTTGAGGGCGGGGAACGACCTGCAACTTGGACCGTAGAAACTCAAATCTTTGTGAAGACAAAGGGCTTTGTAAAAACATCAGCAATCTGGTCATCAGTGGAGATAAACTTGACATTCAATTTTCCTTGAGCAACTTGTTCACGAACAAAGTGATAATCTACTTCAACGTGCTTTGTGCGGGCATGAAAGACTGGATTTGCAGAAAGATAAGTTGCGCCAAGATTATCACACCAAAGTGTGGGTGCCTTGCAAATCAAACCGAGTTCATGAATAAGGGACTTTAACCAAATCAATTATGCTACAGTGTCAGCAATAGCCTTGTATTCAGACTCGGTTGAAGATCGAGAGACAGTTCGTTGTTTGCGAGCAGACCATGAAATAAGGTTTGAACCCCAAATAGATAGCATATCCCCCCGTAGATCGACGATCGATAGGGAAGCCTGCCCAGTCGGAGTCTAAGAAGGCTCTAAGATTAGTGTCCAAGTGAGAGTCTGAAAAGGCTTGAAGTCGAGACCCCGTGTTGTAACGAAACAATAGACCGAGGTTGATTGTGCCCTTTAGATAACGCAGGATTCATTTGACACCAGCCCAATGATTTCCAGTTGGAGCATGCATGAAGTGACACACCTTGTTAGCTGCGAAGGCAATATCTGGACGAGATAAAGTGACATACTAGAGGGCCCCGACTGTCTGCCGAAACCGAGAGGGATCATCAAGTAAGGGACTGTCATCGAGTAAGAGTACTTGAGAGGTACTCATAGGAGATGAAATAGGTTTGCAATCCGCAAGACCAGCTCGATGAAGAATATTAAGAATATATTTTCGTTGAGACAAAAGTAAATCAGAACCATGGTGTACCACTTCAATGCCCAAGAAATAATGCAGTTGGCCCAGATCTTTAAGAGCAAATAGAGAGTTGAGACGATCAATGATGGTAGTTACGGCAGCTGGGTTGTTACCGGTGATGATAATGTCATCGACATATATAAGAAGATAAGCGAGTGTGTCATCAGAGTTGAGAATGAAGAGAGAAAGGTCAGTTTTAGACCCACAAAACCTCAGCTGTTGAAGAGCAGTAGACAATTTTGTGAATCAGGCACGAGGAGCTTGTTTGAGCCCATATAACGACTTGTTCGGTAAGCACACATGATCTGGCCTGTTAGGATCAACAAAACCAGGAGGTTGGCGCATGTAAACGGTTTCTTGAAGATCACCATGTAAAAATGCAGTCTGGATATCTAACTGACGTAGAGACCATTTGTTTGTGACGGGTAATGATAACACGGTTCTGATAGTAGCAGGTTTGATTACTGGGCTGAAAGTCTCGTGATAGTCAATTCCATGTTGTTGATGGAACCCCTTGGCAACAAGCCGGTCCTTGTACCTGCTAATCTTTCCATTCACATATGTTTTCAACCTGTAAACCCATTTACAATCAACCACGTTAGTATTAGGAACAGGGGGAACTACTATCCACGTGCCATTTCGATGAAGCGCAGTCAACTCTTCAGCCATTGCTTGGCACCATTCTAGGGACTTGTTGGCAACGGTAAAGGAGGTAGGTTCAATAGGTAAGGTAGGGGTAGTGGTGGCAGTGTAGGCAGCGTATCGGGTGGTGGGTTTAGGGTTGGGACGAAGGTTAGGAGGCTGAGGCCGAGGGGCTGGAGGTGAGTGGGTGGGGGCGGGATTCGGGTCTGGTGAGGACCCGGGGTTAGGGGTTTGGGAGGGTGAGGTTGGTGGGGTTGTATTGAGTTGTGGAGATGGTACGGAAGGTGGTGGTGGGGTTGTTTCAGGTTGTGGAAGTGGTACGAAAGGTGGTGGTGGTGGTGAGTTGGGTTCGGTTGGAAAACCAGGTGGTGGGGTAGGGAAAATAGATATGTATGGAGAGTCGGGTTGGGATGGAGAGTGGGTAGAAGTAGGTGGTTGATAGGGAAAAACATGCTCATTGAAACGAACATGTCTGGCTATGTATATCCGTTCAGTGGAAGGATCAAGGCACCGGTAACCATGGTGAACAGGACTGTAGCCAAGGAAGACACACGGAGTGGAACGAAAATCAATCTTGTGATGGTTATACGGACGAAGATAGGGAAAACATTGACATCCAAAGACTCGAAGAAAGGAGTAATCAGGTTTGCGTTTGAAAACGTGTTCATAGGGAGATTTGTTGGAGGAGACACGAGAGGGGAGTCGATTTATTAAGTATACGGCGGTTTGAAAAGCAAAATGCCAGAAGCGTTGAGGAAGACTGGATTGGGCTAGGAGTGTGAGTCCAGTTTCGACAACATGACGATGACGACGTTCTACAATGCCATTTTGTTCGCTTGTATGGGGACAAGAACAGCGATGAATTATGCCAAGGTTGTGGCAGAAGGTAGTTAGAGGTCGAAACTCTCCCCCCCAATCGGACTGAATACACTTTAACTTGGTGTTAAGTTGGCGTTCAACCATTTTAATAAAGTTTGTTAAGACTGTATAAACATCAGATTTCTGAATTAAAGGGTAAAACCACATATATCTAGAGTGATGATCAACACATAACAAAAAGAAACGATGACCATCGAAGGATGGTGTATGCGAATGGCCCCAAACATCACAATAAACAAGATCCAAAAAATTATTGCTATGAAAATTTGAATTGGATAAAGATAGTTTTGAGGATTTTCCTAGTTGACAAGCAGAACACAAGTTATTTGATAATTTATCCGAAACAGGTAAAGAACAATGAGAAATAATTGAACRAAAAMCTTGAGCATGAGGATGACCCAAGCGTTGATGCCAAATGTTCGAGGAGGCTTTGACAGCAGTAAATGCAACTTTAGGTAAAGACTTGAGTGTAGGAAGACGGATGGAGTACAGTCCTTGTTCACTGGGRCCCGTTAGGAGGATAGTGCGTGTAGACTCGTCCTTCACAACAAAATAAGATGAGTGAAATTAAAAAAAAACATGATTATCGACACAAAATTTTTAAACAGATAAAATGTTTTGTTTTAGTTCAGGGACATGAAGTATATTGGATAATTTAAAGGTTTTGTTAGGGGAGTAAAGTTTTGAGGAGCTAATGTGAAAGATGGGTATAGAGTTACCGTTACCAACAAGTAAAGAATCGTTACCAAAATAGGCCTCGGAGTTGTCAAGGCTAGATAGATCTGGAGTGGCATGGTGATTTGCACCAGTGTCGGGCTTCCAAGTAGATCCTGATTGCGAACCAGCATCGGAGTAAGTAGCATAGTTGGCATGTGGCATTGCACGGGATTGGTTAGGCTGGTTAGGACAATGAGAGGGTAGGTGACCAATTCCACAGCGATTACAATGACCATACACCATGTTTTGAGTAGAAGCCCAAGAGAATTGACATATGCCATTACTATCACGATTACGAGAGTTGAAAGCAGGTCGTGAGTTACCACGTGAAGATCCACGAGAACCGCGACCACCACGGTTATTATTGAAAGACCGGGATCCAAAATAAGCCTGTGGTCATCATGAAGTTGCAGGGTTCAATTGATATCCCAATTGGGAAGCCATGAGTTGAAGATTATGAAGTTGTTGTTGAATGGAGTCGAAATTGGGCTGCTGTAGTGGTGTAGAGGTAGCCGTAAGAGGCTGCTGAGTAGGAGAGGCAGTCGCAAAGAGAGCCTGGGGAACTTGCGGATTTTTTGCCAAGATCCTTGTAATCATATAATCATGGTCACTTAATAAACCATGCAATTCATTGAAGTTGACAGGAGGGGAGCGAGCCAAGAGGTTTGCTTTGAGACCATTGTATTCTTCATGAAGCCCTGCTAGGGTTAGCATAACCAGATCTTTGTCTTTCATTGGTTCGCCTATATTGGCTAGAGCAGTTGCATATTCTTGTGCTCTACTGAGGTATTCGGCAGGTTTTTCATCACCCTTCATGGTGATTCTAAGTAATTGATTTTTAAGAGTAAATTCATGGGATGAAGTAACCGGAGCATACGCTCGTTCTAAAGACAGCCATATCTCTCGAGATGTTTTGCCCTGAATATGTTGAAAGGACTCTTCTGACACAGTAGAGATGATGAGCATACAGATGTGAGCGTCGTTGGAGACCCATGGTTGGTAGCTTGGATTGTCAGTTGTAGCAGATCCGTTTGTAACCTTCGATTCTGGACATGGAATAGTGCCATCAATGTAGCCAAAAAGATTGTGAGAGGTAAGAAAAGATTCGACCATTGATCGCCAATAGCCATAGTTCGTGGGTTTTAGGGTGAAGGCAAACTTGTGAGAATTGTGGGTTGTTTTCTCCTGATTAGTGAGAGTTATGATTGCGGCCATAGTAGCTTGGAAGAGGTGACGGCTTGGAAGAATGCCGCTGGAGGTTTGTGACAGTTGGAGGAGTTGTCGGGGGTTGCATCGGCTGTCTGAAGGTCGTCGGAGGTTGGGAATGGTGCCACCGGAAGTTACGTCGGTCAGACTGGAGATTTTGTCGGCTGAATTGCCAGAAAAAGAAGGGATTTGATTAGCTCTGATACCAAATCAAACCTTGAATTTATTGATTTTTTTGTATATTTAAAAGACAGAATGCGTGCCCTATATATAGGACAGATAATTACACTTTAATACCCTAAGCAGTTACACTTTAATACCCTTAACAATAAGGTTATTTAACTTAGTCTAACATAGAATACAAAGGAATGCAACCTAAAACCCAAAATTTAAATGAAAAGGGCAGGTGAGGCAGAGGGATGCAACTCGTCGGTGTGATAGAATACAAACAGGTTGGCATAATAGAATACAAACCCTAAAACGAGAGATGCAACTCGTCGGTGTGTGAGGCAGAGGGCAGGTGAGGCGGCGACGACTGGCAATGGTGAGGCAGAGGGCGACGACCGACGATGGTGAGGCAGAAGGCGACGACCGACGATGGTGAGGCAGAGGGCGACGACCGGCGGCGATCTGGATCTAGGGGACGACCGATGGCCATCTGGATCTAGGTGACGACCGGCGATGGTGAGGCAGAGGAAGACTGGCGATGGCTTTAGGGGAGTTTTTTTGGAGAACGAGAGATGGGTTGCAAGGGTAAGAAGGTAAAAAAATGGTCGAGTGGATAGGACTCTTCTTGGTGGGCTGAGCGAATCAGCCTCTTTCTGGCCCATTAAGTCACTTCCGAACACTTATATATGGCTTAGCGAATAAGCCATACATGTTATATAGCCTATTAAGTCACTTCCAAACAGCCCCTACGTGAAATCTAAATGGATAAAAAGCGAGGGAGGGCCCAATAAGTAATAAAAGCAAAAACAATTTGTTCGAGTCGAAATTCCACATCTGATTGGTTTGAGCTTGACCTCCAAAAGTCAAAAGTATCTGGATATCCTAGTTCAAATCGAAGGAGGAATAAAAATCCCCTTGTGGCCATGGAAGTTCAAATACGGTGACTCCGGACTACCGCAAAGCAGGTAGTCATCCTGGGATTAGTCGGCTCGCATAACGAGTTTGGATACCCAGGTTAATAAAAAAAATCCGTCGGTAATCCATTCATACAAAATTATTACTTTTTTATTTTTTTATTTTTTATATGTTTTTCTACGTGTCGATCGTTAATTATCAATGGATGAGTGGTGGGATACGTTATAAATCATAAATTTAAAAGTAAGAAAAATTTAAGATCCATCGGTAACCAGTAACTATTACACACTTTGTGTGCATGGTCAGTTTAGCCGGAAGCTTCATATGGAAACAGATATTTTCTATGTCTTATACCATATCTTGCGGAATAGGTATGGGACCTGATGAGGAATGCCTGTAGGTCTGAGAAGCGGGCATTTATTGTCGATAACGTATGGTCAGGACCTAATGTTAATTTTATAAATGTTAAAATTGATTGGTTAACCGAAAGTTTGACCTGCAAACTGTTTTGGTTCGGGTGAGTTATTCGGTTTTGGATTTCTTATACCCAAGAGCCTCCAGTCGCCTAAGTTTCTGGATCCGTCACTGGTTGACCTAATTGGATCATGTGAAAGGGGTACTACAAGGCTGGTTTAAAACATCGTGTTGAGAATTTAATTTTAAGAGTGTAACACCTAACTGATTAATTATAAATACATAATTAGCTAATAGATGCTCGTACATGATGATTTTAAGAGATGAACGAACATTTTACTTCGCTTCTCATTTGTATTATCTTTCTGTTTTAAAATAAGTGTTCATAATGAAAAAGACGTCTGAGTTTCGGAAATTTACAATTATTATAATTTTAAATATAACTAAATGAAAATTTATTTGTAATAATAAAAATGGAGAGAAACTTTTACATCTCATAATTAAAGGTGGAATGAAAAAGTAGACATTTACATTTAAAATTATACATTTATTTTCAGACAAACTAAATAAATTGTAGAAATTTATTTTGCGATGAAAAATGTAATTTTCATGATCCCTACGTTATTGGTTCATCGAAGTTAGATATGTATACACACACATATAGACTTGGGATCTTATGAGACCGCCTATTTTTCATAAGACCTATGAGGCCACATCAAGGGGCTGTTTACCAAATACTTATCCGGTAAGCGTTTACCGTGGTAAGAGTCGTCGTATTCACTTCCCGGGTAAGACTTTTGGTCTTTGTCTCTTTTTTACCAGGTAAGATTCTAGATCCTTACCATATTCATCTGGTAAAGTAATATGACTTGATGTTCACTTATCCGAGTAAGCATTTGATAAACGGCCCCTAAAACCACCTAGTTAGGAAAGAGGAACATGTGAATGTTGAATAACCCAACCGAACCTGAACTTTTGTCCGGTTAAACAATTCGGGTTATTCGTTATTAAGTTTTTCGATTTGGGTTTTGATTAATTCTTACGATTTTGTTTTTTATATTTTATACTTATAATTACCTTAAATTAATAAATAGTAATTACATTTAAACCTTTCTTCTCCCACCTCACTACAGTTTTCAAGTTTATATTTAAATATTTATTATATTCATGTTTATAAATTATCTTAAAATTTGACAAAACCTTAAATAATATAAAATCTTTATTTGGTTTAAACCAAATAACCTTAAACCTATCAAACCAAATCTTGCTCAGTATGATTATCAGTTAGGGGTCGTTTACCAAACACTTACCCAATAAGCACTTACCAGTAAAATTTAACACTATCAGTTACTTACCAGGTAAGACTTTAGTCCACCAAAACGATATCGTATGCAACAATTTACCCGATAAGCGATTACTGTGGTAAGAGTCGTCTCCCTCACTTACCAGGTAAGACTTTTGGTCCTTGTCTCGTTCTTACCAGGTAAGATTCTTGGTCCTTATTATATTCATTCGATATGGTAATGTAACTTGGTAAGCGTTTATCCGGGTAAGCGTTTGGTAAACGGCCCCTTAGTATGGAAACTCAAATAAGTTAAAAACCCGGATAAACCGACTGAATAACACCCCTACTTGAAAATGTTTGGGTCACTGAAGATGAGATGGTTGATCAAAATCAACGAACTTCCGATTCATAATCTACATGTTCCTTGGAACTCAATGAAGCCTCAAGTTGGTAACGGATATGCATCATCCTCAGTGTTCAAGAATTGCTCGATGAAACATGCGCTTGCAAATTGCTTTCAACTTAGACGTGCTACTTGTCTTATTTTCATTCATACGTTGTTTTGTTATATAATTACTAACTATTCAAAAAACAACAAAGACAAGTTGCACCTGTGCAACATACTAATAATCAAGAGTTGATGTGCATATCAAGAAATGTGTTTCATAAATATTACAGGCTGTTTGATTCATGGATTTGGATGGAACTGAAAGGAATTGGAATGGCCAAATCCTTTGACCAAATTCCTTCCAAAAACAATGCTTGGTTTATGGAATAAAATTGATGGAATCCTTTCAATTCCAATAAATTCATTCACTCACAGATTTTGCATTCCACGACAATACCATTGGATTTTAATTTCTTTCCGAAAAATTCCTTTCCTAATCCAAATTCATTCAACGTTGCATCTACCATCTCATCTAATTGATCTCTGGTTCGATCTCTATCTGGTACGCTCTCACACACACACACACACACACTCTCTCTCTCGTAATTTCTCCATTTATACGAGATCGATAGACAACATATGTATCAAGGAATCGATTCAAGATAACTAGCTGTCGATATCACTAGTCCAATTCCGTTATTCAAAAATCATAAAAGGTCATTTATTGATATTTAATTCCGATTCCAAAGTTGAATTCCGTAAACCAAACAAAAAAATTCTAATCCGTTAAGAATTTCATTCCAATTCCATGCAACCAAACGCAATCACAAGACATGGTCAAATTCCATCAAATTCCCTCAAAGTCAAATTCATTTGATGAATTCCAATTCCATCGAATTCCATTCTACGAACCAAACGCCCCCTTACTTTCATAGGTTATGGCAATAATGGGAATCTGTTTAAATGGGTATATTGTCCACAGAACATGCATTTACAAGAATTGGCAAGTTTCTAGGATCCCTTGTTCTGGTGCAGTTGCAACAATATACATCATTCACCTATACCCAAATAAGTTTGTGCCCCCTTGTTTTCGATGATAAAAATTTCTTTAAAACATACTCACAAGATCAATTCTTTAGATGGACTCGATCTTTGGCCAATGACAAATTTTATCAAACCTTTGTCGCCAAATCCAGACGCACATCTGACAGGCCTACAATAGCCAAAAAGAAAGACGCTAGTTAAAGAGGTAGTCAAAGGAAGAAAATGCATACGACCATGAAGTAGAGGGAGGAAGATGACTTGCAAAAATTGATGGAGGCAGGAGACAATTCTTGGAGTTGTAAAACCAAAAGAAAGATGTGTTGATTCCGCCAAAAATCTAGTTTGTAGACCGATAAAAAGCACTAGACAAGAGGAGGATTTGGTGATTGGAAGCAAAACTGAGGAAAGGGTTCAAGACGTACAGGTTCAGAGGATACTATGATAAAGGTAAGTTCAATGGACGGGATTCACATTGCGCTTGAATATATGTGTGTGTGTGTGTGTATCAAATGATTATAACCGAAAATATGTCTACTTTGTAGACTTCACATGTAGAATTTGAGTCTGCATTTACTGTATATATGCGTGCCTTACCTCATTATATTACTTGAGTCATGTCATAGTTAACAAGTCAGTCATCAAGTAATTGATGTCCTTAAATGTGTCAAAAGTTTGTTATAGGCTCTAAAATTTAAACTTCATCCTCTAAACTAGTAGTCAGCCCAAAGTTGGCTCCATTTTAATACAATTTTTCCTATCTCGAATAAAATAAAAGGTTTACACAAGTTAATCTTGGTTGTACTAACCTCTACTCCTTCCAACTGAGAGATGAAAGCTACAAGAAACTAAGAAACACGGCATACTCAACAAAATAGGTTGAGAAAGAGGGTTCTTACTTGCGATCATGCATGAATGATATTTTATCACGAAAAAAATGCAGAAAATATTGATCTCCCGAAAGGGCTCGTTTCATTTTGAAGCTAAATCACTATCGGCTTTCTCTAATGCTCGGACAAGATGAGTTATACGATAACGGAGTTTTGCATTTTCTTCTGTAACCCACTTCACCTCCTTCAAAGCCTGAAGAAAGGTAGAAGACAAATAGCTTAAAATCACTCTTCAAATCTTAAAGAGAGAAATATGATATACTACTCCCTATGTCCCAAAAAAATGCAACATTTCCATTTTTGGTAAACAGGCTTACTTCCTCCCTCCCAAAATAAGTGTCTATTTTCCAATTCTATTCTTGTTTATAAGATGAAGAAATTCATTACTCCCTCTATTATTAAGGATAAAATCGTCATTTAGTTAGGAAAAAAGATTAACAATTACACATTTCTAAACCTATGCTTTTTTCATTGTGGACGTTTATTTTGGGATGATGGAAGTAATTTAATTTCACCTATTTGCCCTTATCGATTGTCTTTGTCAAGGTGCGATTTAGACATTTGATCAATACTCAAACCTATTGATTAAATACATGTGAAATCAAAGGTCACGTTTTCTGCCAGACGGAGGTAGAACAATGGTTCACCTTTTCTCTTTCAGCAAGTTGCTCTGCTTTTGCATCTTCTAACATTCTTTGCATTTCGGCTACTTTATTTGATAGCTCCTCATTTCCAGAGTCTGCAACTACTCAATCCCATAAAAAAGAATACATAAAATTACTAGAAAACGAAATCAAACAGTTACGATTATGCTTCAGAACAAGACTAAAAGACTAACTTGGTGAGGTTATTAAGAACCCACCTTTCGTCGTAGCAATGGCAGCTTCAAGTCTTGCCAACCGTTCCTATGGATCAAACACAAGCTAGTTAAATGAACTTCTTATATAAAAGGAGAACTATGCTCAACCATGTTTTAAAGCTAAATAAATGTAAATATGCATGTGTAGTCTGAGGATGTAAATTCACAAAGGGGACCGGACGGCAAGAGTGAGGTAGGCAGGTGGAAGAATTGTAGAAGGGTTTAGGGTTTTATTATTTTAATTTGACATTTGTAGTTTAGTAATTTACCAATCTTGTACCATCACCCTGACTCTTGTTCCACCTACAAAAAAACTGTATTTTTCTCCCACTCAATTCTGTCATATTCCTCTCTAATGTCGCACCATACGTGGAACAACAAGTTTTTGTTTTGTCTTGTCCAACGTACCAAACACGCCCTCAACGATCAATCAATAGACAGCCCATCATGGACAGAAGAAGACAGATCAAGTGGCTCCTAAGTAGCATCCTCCCAACGACTTTGAACTGGATGCGATGACCTTCTCTATGATTAAAAAAAGAATTCATAAAAAATACCCCTAGATTAAGACTATCGCATAAAGTCCGAATAGGCACTTTGTTCAGGCCAAAATTCTCTCCAGCCGCTCTTACTGTCTTACATGAATTCTAAATGAACTCTTGGGTTCCCCTCCTTCACCCCCACTCATGACCAGACTACCAGCCACCCATAAGCATGGTTTTAAAAATCGTTCAAGGCGTAAGCCTCTAGACGAGGCAACCCAAAACCACACCTGAGGCGGCACCTCTTGGACCCTGGAGGAGGCTTACGCCTTGGTTCAGTGAGGCGGTTTGGTGTGGCGTGAGGCGGTATCAAGGCGTACACCTCAGATTATCTGCTTTGGTAATGGGGTTCTGACTTACTTTTATAAGCTTTATGGCAGTAGTACTTATCTTATAATACAAGAGTCTTCTTATTTTAAAAAACTAAAAAGTCAAAGTCCAATGGCCCCAATGTGTACTTTTAATATTTTAAAACCCAAAAAGCAAGTATTTTCTTATCTCAACCAAAAAGTGTGGTTTGACGCTCCCACTTCCTCCAAGCAACCAATTTTTCCACACCCTCCAGCCTATCCCACGATTTCACTCTTTCCTCTGTCAAGAACCACTCAACCACGGCCTCTTAGTAATTTAGTATATACATTTGTGTAGTCTATATATTTCCGCCTTGGGGCTTACGCCTCAGACCACCTCGAGGCTTACGCCTCGCCTCGCAGAGGGAAAACGTCTTGAGAGTTGAGGCCCAATTCCGCCTTTTAAAATCTTGCCCATACGCAAATTCGTCCCTCTAGAACCTAATTTTATCACCATTCATCGGTAAACCATGATTAAGACCAGACTATTACAATACTTAGTTATTGATCTAACTCAAAAAAAAACCTTCTACTGCCTTCTATTAAGGGAACCGGTTTCCTACTTCAATATTTCATTAATTGTCCCCTAGAAATTCATAGACCTTGATAAAAAAAATATTAAAAAAATTAGAAAACCAGGCGCTTAACCTCCATGGGATTAGAAACCAAACCCCAATAGATGGGGATGAATACACAAGACATTGACATTCAAAAAGAACAACCATAATTACTTTTCTGATCGAAACACTGATGGAACTCTCCTAAAATTATGTCACATATGAATGAGCAACCAAGCCATGATGAAGACTGTCTGTCCTCTGAATGCTTAAGAAAGAAACTTGGTGACCTGATAAAAAAAAAAAATTTCTAGACTTACTTCCCCTGTTTACCTCTTTTAGCAGATCCCCCTCTTCCCAAAAAGATTACAGTAACAGATTCTTTTTTAATCCTCATTCACCTTTATTGAGTTTATTCTAGTTAAGCGTTTGTGTATTTCTCACTTCAATATCAATCAAAAAATCTCTCAAATCCACAGCATCACCCTTATATGCAATAATCAAATACTTCAAGTAGTAGTAGTTGTACATCCCTACTGTTAACTTTGTGCAATCAGAGTTCATAAAGATGAATTTGTTACTATCAAGGGAGAGGTCCAATCAAAAAGCTATATACCCCTCAGTAAAAACTAAGATTCTAATGAACTGATGGCTTCTGATCATAAATAAGTATGAGAGCTTGGTGCAGTGAAGGGTAGATAGAAGTCTCATGGCAAGAATCCATAACACCCCAAGAAACTGTAACCTATATTCATCGCCACAATAATCCATTTCCGTACCAAAATTAAGCTTAACAGAAGAGATCATAGCATCTTTGTTAACAACGTTACGAATGAAGAATGTATTGTGAAGTTGAGCGAAATAAAATGAAATTCGAGGTTAATGTCATCCATAACACCCCAATAGAAGTTAAAGAAACTCTAACCTGTATTCATCGCCACAAGAATCCATCAAGTCTAATCTATGATTACTTAAGATAGTAATCGCCAAAAAAGGGGATAGAAAGGGAGGGAGGAAAATCGAGAAAAAGGAAGATCCATCAGGACAAACCAACGCCATTCATCAATGTATTATACATATATAATCCAAACCCTTGTGTACATCCATACATATATGTAGATATATATATATTAAGAATCTATGAAAAACTCTTGTCAATTTATATCATAAAACCCTAATGTACATCCATACAAACAAAAACGATGAACACACTAGGATCAAATAGAAGATATCATGGTTACTAACCTCAGCATCGGAAGCCCTTTGATGAAAGGGTTTTAGGGCTGCTTGAATATCATTTGACGTCGCCATGTTTATCTCTTATTCTCTGTCGCTCACATCAAAGCCCTAAACCACCACAGTGAAGATCGAGAGAACCAGACCGGAAAATTAGTTCGACCGGATAACTAGAGTCCTTATATTTTCCAATTTGGCCCTCTTAAAATTGAAAATTACTACTCTCACCCCTATAACTTTTTCGGGATTACAATTTAGAGATGCACAAAACTACAAAGAGAAATGAATAATGGCTTGACCTGATTCGGGACCGGACCAAAAGAAACAGAATATATTGAAACCGGTTAATATCAGTTAAGGCTTGTTTGTTTTTACTTTATGAGCTTAATCGCTTATCATTCAATATCAGATAATAATTTATGTTATGTTTACTTTTTAAGCAATAACAACAAAAAAAGTTGAATCTGATAAGTCATCATACATCTTACCCACGTTCACTCATAGTTTGGGGGGGGGGGTACGAAAAAACCGTTAACCAGCGAAACTCGCCCAACCTAACCTACTAACAACTCAATTAAACTCAACTCGTCAAACCACTAATTAATGTTTGAATACAGTCAAAATGAATTTGATACAAGAAACATCGTAAAATTTATTGGTTATAACTTTTTTATCCCATAATTTTTTGCACGGTGACGGTGTCAAACTTTTTATCTCATAGAAACAAGACGCTTTTATATACGAGTATATATAGATGATTATTATCGAGATATGCTCAATAAACTTATATGCAGTAAACTTTTTATATACGAGTATATATAGATGACTTGTTTATCGAGATGCCAGATAACATAATATATTCATAAACAGCAAAACGACACTACACCGGTAAAACTCAATTTTCTCATACAATGCCACAAGGATCGTTTGCAGAATGTGCACAAACTCTTCGTATTACTATAAAAAAAAAGGTCATTGTACGCAATCTTTTCAAAATTCGAACACTTGCCCTTACATCAAACATTAAGAAATTGTCGAATATATTTTATTACAATCAAAACACCACAAAAGTAATACAATAAACATGAAAAAAAAACACGGTTTTGTGCAAGTATACCATTCCGGAACCAACAGTACTACTACGCCCTGATGGCAAAACAAGCAAAGTTGAATAACCGAAAGGCAAATACATCCAAAGGAACAAGTCTACGTTAAAAGAGATTGTAGATACAAACCCTAAGCAACGAGAAAGGGCAAAACGGTCAACATGAACGTTTCATATGAGAACGTAGCAGACCCCGAGTACGTTGTGTCCTTCTCCTTGAACTTTTCCGTTAGCCCCTGCAATCACCGTAAACCACATCAAATATATAACGCTTCATAGCTACTCTGCAACCAACTACAAGAAACGAGACTTTGACTTTCAGTGTCAAACACTCCAAAGCTTAAATTTTTTGCCAAAATAGGAAACCCAACCCAACCCAATATATCACACCCGAATCTCGGGTATAAAATAGAGATGCACAAAAAAGCCCAACGCTAAAACTCTACGAAAATCCCGGTCCTAGTAAGCCCGAGCCCAGGCCAGACCCGGCCTTAAAACCTGATCAGGCTAACTTTACTTCAAGGCCCAGTCAAACCCTAGCATAAGAAAAGCTCAAAAAAGCCCGAGCTTTTCTTTGCAAACTGACAACGGGCTTGGAACGTTTGGGCCAGAAAAACCCTAGGCTTTGTGCATCCCTAGACTGAAAAGGTAAGATTTACGTAGATAATTTGAGACAGACTGTTTCCGACAATTTTCATGAAATGTAGTAACCGAGCTCATGGCTCGAAATTTGACCAAAGGGATGATAGTTTTCCCATATCTGAGTTCGTTCCATACCTTAACAGTCAAGCAGCACCTGAAAACATGGAAAACGAAGGTTAGAGACGAGATTAAGCAAAAATTATCATGGGTACATTAAACGGTTGTCATAGCAACGTACTCGATGAAGTTATCGTATTCAATAGCCTTGTTCTTTCCACCGGTTTTGTCGAATTTGGAGACCAGCAAATCCAAAACCACAGGTGAAACAGCAAAGCCCAGGCTCATGAGAGCTTCTCTCAGTTCATTGGCATCGATCTTGCCACTGCGATCTCGGTCGAATTTTTCGAAATTTGCCTGCGAAACGTACAAGAAATACGAAATTTATCGGTTTGATACCAAGTTAAAGAACGAAAAAACTCGAAACAATCAAGAATTCCCATTAATACTCACCCTCCAGTTCTGTAGACTGTAGAAAACTTGAGTAAATTCCTTAGGTCCTGATTCCATGAAGAACAGCCATAAGTCAATAGAGACACTACTAGCCATAACAAATTATGTATATATATATATATATATATATATATATATATATATCTATACTACCTTATAAACCAGATTTATCAAAAGTCTTAAAAACAATTTTTAATGCACAAAGTTTATGTACAAAGTCTTAAAAGTCTTAAAAACAACTCATAATGCATTAAGTACTATTACTTTATGCATTCAGTCTTAAAATCTCTTAATCTACAATTAAAATAACATATGAAACAAGTTACCAATGCACATTATTGTCTTTTCTTTTCATGTACCCAAGATACTTTTGACACCTTTCACTCATGCTTTCACCCTCTCATACCTCTATGTCTTCTCCTCATCCCCAAGGTGAGATTTAAACTGATATTCACCATGTGTTATTAAAAATTCTCTCGTTCAATTGCTCTAGCACTCTCGGTTTCGCTCTCGATCTCTTGATTTTGTGCTCTTGGTGTAAATCGAACACATTTGTGGAATCATTTAAATATGTTGGATTTTAAATATATTAGATTTTAAACTGTCATACAATTTTTTTCATCGATTGACTGAAATTGGAACCATAACTTTTATTTATTCAAGTTGTAAATATGTAAAGACCAAATGTAACTTATATCATCGTTAAATCTTCTCTGATAAAACATGTGAAACTTCAAAATCGTTAAAATTCACGGCTCCCGCCGCATTGCACAGATACACAACTAGTATATATATAATCCATAAAAGGGTTAACCGTGAAAACTAGTACATCATGTATTATTTTACATGATTTTTTCATTTAACTAAGGTAATATTTAACATATATTACTTTCACCATGTGTGTTTTATATGTTTTTGTGAAATAAAAGGGTACACATAAAAAAAAGTTTCACAATGTGAAATAAATACATTATAAAACAAATATATGTTAATGGGAAAAGTACAATAAAAACCAATGAACTTTCTTGTTTGGAATGATTAAGTCCTTGAACTTTTTTTTGGAACAAATAAGTCCTTGAACTTTCCAAAACATGTTAAATAAGTCATTGGACAATTTTTTGGCACAAATAAGTCCTTGGACATTCTAAAATATGTTAAATAAGTCCTTAGACATTCCAAAAAATGTTAAATAAGTCATTGAACAATTTTTGGAACAAATAAGTCCTTGAACAATCCAAAACATGTTAAATAACTTCTTGAACTTTTATAGAACATGTTGGATACATTCTTATGACTTGTACAACTAGTTAAAATGGTAATTATTTTTTTGTAAATGTAAGTACTTTTTTGTTATATTTGTTTAATTTTATAGATCTACATACTTTTTGGTTCAAAAAATATTTAGGGGCTTAATCGTTCAAAATATGAATGTTCAT
Organism: Cynara cardunculus var. scolymus; assembly: GCF_001531365.2. Taxonomy (NCBI): domain Eukaryota; kingdom Viridiplantae; phylum Streptophyta; class Magnoliopsida; order Asterales; family Asteraceae; genus Cynara; species Cynara cardunculus. The sequence goes on from NW_020201522.1 coordinate 48,601, forward strand.
TGAGTTTTTTTCCGGATTTTTTTCATTATTTTACCACTTTATTTTTTTCAAAAAGTTATTTAACATGTCTTGGATTGTTCAAGGACTTATTTGTTCCAAAAATTGTCCAAGGACTTATTTAACATTTTTTGGAATGTCCAAGGACTTATTTGTTCCAAAAATTGTCCAATGACTTATTTAACATATTTTGGAATGTTCAAGGACTTATTTAACATGTTTTGGAAAGTCCAAGGACTTATTTGTTCCAAAAAAAAGTTCAAGGACTTAATCATTCCAAACAAAAAAGTTCATTGATTTTTATTGTACTTTTCCCTATGTTAATCAATACATTAAATCATAGCAAAAAATGAAAATTTTTGTTTTGAAACATACTTTTAGGTAAAAAATTTCACGGTTATCATAATATATAAAGTTCTTATTTAATTATTCCCCATAAATAATTGGTTCTCGTGATTTTTAAAATATTATATATTATAATTCTTGTATTATTTTTGTCGAACGTAACTTTAGCAGAATCGACTAATTCAGAATTAACATCGGATTGTGGGGCCACACGTGAACAGACACGTCACCATCTGTGGTGAAGTAGTTGATCTAATACCGGCCCCACATAATCCAGCATGGAGCTAAACTAGTGGGACCCGCACTACGCGTTAATGCTGACATCAAATAATGCGGACCAATACTAAAATACGCGGCTGAATAAAAGAGGACAACTACTAAAATACGCGGCTCACGGTTAACCCCAATTCAATCGCCGATCACAAATCGAAACAGCACCGAGCAAAATCGAAATCAGTGTGTGTTTGTGTGAGAGAGAAAGGGAAATTTAGAGAGAGAGAGATTTGTACCGATCTTTCTAGTGTTGGTGTTAGTGAAGAGATACATGAGAAGATGAACAGTACGGATACTGAAGCTTTGATTGTACGACGATAACGCCCTCTGCAATTCCTTGTCGTCGATAATACCACTTCCATCCTGATCGGCGGCCTGGAAACACGCCACCACACTAGGATCTGTCCCCGGTGGGAACGTCGACGGCAGAAGCGCCGAAAACGGGCTGCCGTACGACCCTGGTGCCGGTGGGTAGCCACCGCCGGGTTGAGGAGCACCGTAAGGGGATGATGAGGGTTTGTTGTGGTCTTTTGGGGGTTTAGTTTCTGGGTGTGCACCGTAAGGGGCTGATGGTGCTGGTGCTCCGTAGGGACTGGCTACGGGTGCGTAAGGCGAAGGTTGACCATGGGGAGGCTGTGCGGCACCATAGGGCTGTGCCGGAGCTCCGTAGGGTTGTGCTGGGGCGCCATAGGGTTGGGCCGGAGCACCGTAGGGTTGTGCTGGGGCGCCATAGGGTGTGGAGGAGTAGGGTTGAGACGACGGTGATGCACCGTAGCCGGGTTGAGACGACGGTGGTGCACCGTAGCCGGGTTGGTTATGTGGGTATCCAGACATGATTTCTTCTTGGGGATGGAGGATGGAAGAGAAGCAAGAAATGTGTTTTTGTGAGAAAGGGGTTATTATCAATTGCTGATATATGTATATGGGTGTGATGTGAGATTACCAAAATACCCTTTGAATGATCGCCGCATAAAAATGAACCTTTTTCGTTTTCATACGTTACATATATATATTTTGTCTAATAATATAATATGATATGTTTTTGTTGACGAACAACAAAATTTATATTATATTTATATTTTTATAAAAAACATTTTTTCAAATAATAAGATAAAAAATTTATTTTTGAAACAAAAAAAAAAGATCGCTTTATTTTGTGTGTTGAAAACGATTGAAGGGTTGAGGTTAAATAAGTCAATTTGAGCAATTTAAATTATATTTTTGATCACTACAGTTAATTAAACTATTGAATAAGTTTTTAAAATGTATTATTTACATTGATAGTCCAAATATATTACTTTTTAATAAAGATTGTGTTCCTAATGTTAGCAGCACTTGTTTGTGCTCCATTAATTATCTCATGTGCGTCTTACATGAGGTGAAGCAATTGGTGACTCCCTCCTCTTTACCCTGATTTGAAACCCTAACAAAGTGTTTGGTTTATAGAATGAAATTTGATGGAATTGGAATCTATCAAGAGAATTTGACTTTAAAGGAATCAGATGGAATTTGATAACGCCTTTGGTTGGTAGGAATTGGAATGAATCTCTCAAAAGAATTGGAACAATCGTCTTGTTTGGAGTATCTCACCTATCGCCTCGCCCACACCCTACCAACCACCATATCGCTATTGTCATTGTCATAACTATCATCCCCGCCCCCACCCTTAAACAAACCCTGCCCCACCACCCCCAACCCGCCCCCACCATTCTTGCCCCACCCCTGCTTCATAGGTGGGGGTTGTTAGGTCTAAGCAGGGTTGGCGCGAGGTGGTAGGGGTGGGACAAAGTAGGGTAGTGGGTGTCAGGGTGGTAGTTGTGACGACTACAGTGGTTAGTGGTGGGTTAGAGTAAGGTAAGGTGGGGGTAGGGTGGGTACGGGTAGGTGGTAGAGTGGTAGCTGTGACGATGATAGTGATGGGATAGTGGTCTGGTGGCTGGGGCCTAGGAGTGGGTGGGTATGACAACAACAATAGTGGCATGATGTTTAGTGGTGGATTAGGATAGGGGTGGGGTGCGGGTGAGTGGTTGTTGTGAATGCGACAATAGTAGTGTAGGGGTAGGGAGTTAGGTTAGGGGTGGGGTGGACAATGGGGATGGGTGGCAGCTGTGACGACGATAGCGGTGGGATGGTGGTCGGGTGGCTGGGAGTGGGTGGGTATGACGACAAAAGTAGTGGGGATGGTGGTTAATGGTGGGTTGGGGTTGGGGTTGGGGTTGGGGTA
>NW_020201522.1:51619-58070 GCF_001531365.2 Cynara cardunculus var. scolymus
ATGGTGGTTCTTTGTGGGATAGGGAGAGTCGGTGGGTGAGGGTGGGTGGCGGCGACAATAGTGGTATGGTGATCGTGGGGGGTTAGGGTTGGGGCATGAGGAACAATAGTAGCATGGTCGTGGTGGATGGTGTTGGATTTCAATTCCTTCCATTATGCCAAGGAATGATTAATTCATTAATTTGTGAAATTCAATGGAATTTGAAGGATTTCATCCATTTCAAGAAATGAACCAAACAAATGAATTGGAATTTGGTCAAAGAAAATTTATCATTTCAATTCCATCAAATTCCTTCGAATTCCACGAACCAAACGACCCCTAAATCTCTCACTTCTATCAATCCAACAACCACAAAACCTAGAAGTACCAACGAGATCACAAAAAGAACATGACAATGGTGTGTTCATGGTTTCTGACTTCTAATATGTTGATGATGGAAGGATTCCTCTGAGATATAGGTTTTTACACCTCCATCCCATCACCACCATCCTTCATTGTTGGTGACCACCTTTGCTTCGAGTTTCTACACCTCCCTCTTTGGCTTATACATCGGCACCACTTTAACCTAACATGACTACGTGCATCTGTTTTTTGATTTGCATTTAATATTGATGTTTCTTTTTTAATTTAAATTTACGGCTTTATATCATAGATTTCTGAAATGAATTGTTTTCATTAGTTTGTGTTAGAATTCATGGGATGAAGAACATGATGTACATGTTCATTTGTTTGTGTTTTAAATTTTTGGGTTAAATTGTTCATGTTCATCTGTGGTTGAAGAGGAAGAGGATGAGTAAATAAGGGTAAAAGACTAAGCGGTCGTTTACCAAACACTTACCCGATAATCACTTACCGGTAAAATTCAATACTATTGTTAACTTACCGGATAAGATTTTAGTTAACAAAAACGGCTTTCTATGCGACAATTTGTTCGGTAAGAGCTGACTATGGTAAGAGTCATTGCCCTCACTTACCGGAGTTACCGGGTAAGACTTTCAGTCTTTGTTTCGTTCTTACCGGGTAAGATTTTTGGTTTTTACCATATTTCATACGATAAGGTAATATAACTTGGTAAGTGCTTATTCAAGTAAGCGTTTGATAAACGGCCCCTAAATTCCCCTAATATAAAAGGCACATGACTTTACTTAACGATCAAACATGGATGAAGTTAATCAGATAAATCCTATCCAAATTGCAAAGTAATACTTAGGGAATACCAGTGTAATTAATGCGTTTAAGAAACCCGATCCAAATTATTTGCCAACGACAGGAACCATTAAAATGTTTACAATTTCTTATATTGTTTTTTCGAAGGAAAAAAAATCTTCAAAAGTAGGTATTATAATAGTATTTATTTATATAATTTAAGAAAATGGACTAAAAACTATTGACGAGTCAACTAAAACCGTTTCAACCTCTATTAAAAAACTTACAACTTCGACCGTTGCTTACGCCATATAATCCTTCCGGTTTGCCACCAATAAACAAAAGCTTAAAAAACTAATTATTTGTTCTAAGGGTGTGATAAAATAGAGACGATCAAGTTAAGCTGACCAGCCACCGCTTTGGTTTCATTTTTATATAAATAATATATTAAAATAAATTCAAAAACCATATTATTAAAACAATAATGACCATATTTACTAACCATAAACCAGCTTCTTTATTTAAATTTATTCAAAACCCGTCGTTCGGTAAACAATAAAAACCAAAATCTGGAGAAAGTTCGATAGTTTTTCAAGACTTCGTTACCTTTATTTGATTTTTTTTCCAACTATGTTCTTTATGTTTAGGATTGTGTGACCTTTTAACATGTTATTTTACAATGTCATATAAGTTATTCATTGATTTTTATCAAATATGACTGGTTTTCAGCTAATAATTAGCTTTTTACGAGACGTCTAGACTGTTACCTAGTTTGTTAAATATATCCAATATGTTTTATGAATAAAAAATTCGAAAACGTATAAGAATTTGAATACATTTTTGACCAACTTTTACTCAGGTTTATATTCAGTTAATTGTGTCTTTACACATTTATTCATCTAAAAATATAATATAATATAATATAATATAATATAATATTTAAATAATTAATTATTCATCTAAAAAGATATAATATAATAAATCGGAGTTGCTCTGACTTCTATAACTTAATTATTATATGATATTCTGCTTATTTTATCCACTTGTCATGTTCCTTCCATTATTTCATTCAATTTTTGTTTATCAACTTGCTTATATACATATATAATAACTAGTGATCATGTATTAGTCGTAGATATTTATTCCCGTCTTTATCTTACAAGAGAAGGATCAATTATCATAACATGTGCTAACAATGTCAACCACGAAAAACGATAAATCAATCAAAGATTAAGATATTGAATCTAATGACTTGGTACACCCTAAAAAAATCATATGTTCATTACACTTATGGAGTAAATGGACCGTGTGGTGAAGTCGAAATGCCTTTTGTTTAAAATTGCAAACACCATCTTGTTAAAAGAATAACAAATACAAGTACATACATATCTATACCTATACCTATACCTATACCTATACCTATACCTATACCTATACCTATACCTATACCTATACCTATACATATACACACACACACACACACACATATATATATATATATATATATATATATACTAGGTTTGACCCGTGTATATTTTAAATGAGAAAAACTTTGGACATTAACTCTGAAAAAAAAACTCTAAACATTTACTATGAAACACAAGAATTCAGAGTTCTATTGTTAGGCTAAAAAATTACTCTGGACTTAACTCTGAATAAAAGGTATTCAAGATTGTCTTCTAAGTATAGAAAGTATCTACGAGCATAACTCTGAGTTACAAGAATTTTGACTTCTTATAACTCAGAAACGTAACTCTGAACTTCAACTCTGAAATATAAACGTGTAGAGAGATAGATGTCACTTAAATAGACCTATTTGAACCGTAAGTGAAAATTGTGTCTAGATACATATTTAGACGGGAAAAATCAATAACCGACACACATAAACATGACACGTATCCTCAAAATTACTTATTTATTAGATATATAGATATATACACACATGTGTATGCGTCAACATCTTGCAATGATCCTATTATATATGAAAAATAACGTTTGAAACCAATGACATATTAAACACAACAAAAAAACCCCAGAAATCTTATTTATGTAAACTATGAAAAACCAATTTGTTTTTGATTTTGTTTGTTTCACATAAACACAAGTTGAGAAACACGCAAAACCAAAAGCTGCAAACCGACGTGGTTGACCTAATAGCAAAAGTCAACCATTATTTTGCCACTACACACACCCACCCACCCACCAATCAAGAAGCTAGACTCGGTTATTTGCCTATTACAATATTTATTTTATTATTATTTTTAAAAATAAAATTGAGAAAAAATAACAGGTAATCCATCAAAGATTGACAAGGACTAAGTCAAAACAAAATTAAAATAATTAAATGTAAATCTGAGAAACAAAAAAGACGGAGATTGAAAATAAATATGAACTTAATTTGAAATAAAACATGGGATCAATTTAAAAACGAAAACATTATTATTAAGAGGGGTCATTTTTTTCGTAAATTAATAGAAAATATTATTATTTTACGTAATAAATATGTAACCAATTTATTTATTTTTAAACAATTTATTTTTATTGTTTAAAATGTTTTGTTATAGATATTGATATTTTTTTAAATAAATATTTACATTAAAAAATGCAGTAAAATTTATTTTATGTTAATATGATTTATTATATACATACATGTGCATATGTTTTTTTTAAAGAAAAAATACATGAAAGGACGGAAATTTGTATCGAATGTATTTCGATTTTAATATTATTTTCGAATTTAAAATATATAATTTTATAAATGGAAAGTTGGTCGACATGTGGGATTATTCTGAATAAGGGTCAATTTCCTGGAAAAGGAAAGAGTTGACTGCATTTAACTTTATTACTGTATTTATATTATAGAGAGTAAATTACATGATTGGTCCTGTCGTTTACACAAAATCAACTGTGTATCCCTAATTTCAAATAATTACGGAAAAAGTCCTTATGGTTTATATTTTCATATGTCTTTGGTCCCTTTACCCTTACACCATTAGAAACATTTGTTAGATGATTATATTCTAATGGCAATTTAGTCATTTCAAAGTCTTTTTATTTTCTATTATGTATATATATACACGTATAATATATATATATATATATATATATAGAGAGAGAGAGAGAGAGAGAAATTTTATTTTGATAACCCATTGAATTGTGATAACATCGAAAACTTGTACATCATTTGTTATTTTATATAATTTTTTCATCTAATAATAAGATTTAGAATATTGATTAACATATATTTGATTCATACTGTGTTTGTTTCATATGTACTCGGTTCACAATATGCACATCTTTTACATGTCTGTGAAATAAAAAATACCCGTAATATTTTTTCACTTATTTCATATTGTGAAACGAATATATATGAAACAAACATCATTGTGAAACAAATATATGTTAATCAATACACTAGATACTTATATTTAAACGAAAAAAATAGTGTAAACAAAACTTTAAGTTCGAATTTCTCATAGTTCTCATAAAATCTTGAGTTCTCAAAGGGTTAAGCCTATATATGTGTGTATGTGTATATAAACAGTATGTGTTTGATATGTGTCTATGTTCTTTCACCTTTTGTGTGTGTGTGTGTTTGCGTTGTGTGAGTTGAGTGAACTAAAAACCTTCTTCCTAGAAAACATGATTTCTTGCTTCTATTGAACCGCGTCACTTCACTACGTACTCTAGTGAAAGCTCCCATAAGAACCCAAAGAAGTATCGAGAGGATTGAGGATTGGAGCAAATGTATAACAAGAATTCTTGGAATTTCTTGGGCCCTTAATTTTAAGRCTATGTCATCATAAGGTGTTGCTAAATGGATGGAAACATCCGTTATTGGGTTAGCCATACACTTCACATGTTTCTAGCGATTCACATTCTTTTGCACCCATTTCACATGCTAGGCGTAGCTGGTATGTTCGGTGGCTCCTTATTCAGTGCTATGCATGGTTCTTTGGTAACCTCTAGAATATATAAGAACCCAACGTATGTTCCAAAGATAAAAACACACCCTCGCAAAAGAAATATGTCAAAACAGTTGAAACACTTGGGATGGAATTGGTATGTAACTTCTCTCTGGTATCTTACGTTTGGGGGAGAAAATATCAYGAATGAGAAAGTTGCATGTGGTGTGCTGTTATGGAACCCATTGGAAGATTTTATGAAACTTTTCTTCACCGTTTCAAAGTTTTTATGAAACCTGTTTGTAAGTCTAATTCTGATTCTAGTTTACCCCAAAAATCGAAATCTAATCACAACCATTGTTCCTTGTTCACTGACACCTAAATAGCCAGAGACACATTTCTGGTACTTGGCTTTCATCTATCTTGTCACCATTATCTATCTCTAAAATGCTTCGAAAGTCGAAACAATGAAGAAAAGATGGGGAGAGGGTGTGGAAACTTATTGATCGATGGTAAGTGGGAAAGAGATTTGATGTTGATCAGTGGTGGTAGGAAAGAGTTTTGATGTTGATCAGTGGTAGAGGGGGAGGGCTACAGTGGTCGATCGATGTGGGAACATGAAGACAGAGGTGGTGTTTCATCTCTGTATGCTACACACACACACACACACACACACACATATATATATATATATATGTGTTTTGTGTGTATACATATATATTGCATATTTTACTAAAAGAGAATAGAGAGAAAAATAGGCATACACACATATATACATATATAGTATGTCTGACTGTTTGTATATTATATATATATATATGTATATATCTCTTCGTACATAGTGTATGCATATATAGCCGGTGTGTATATATGATTCAAAAAGGATGAGAGAGAAAGAGATGTGTGGTATGTATATATAGCCGGTATATATATATATATATATATATATATAGGGGTGTTATTCTACACTCTCTACCATTCATACAACCTATGCAACCTTAATCTAAACCATTCAATTTTTAATCAATGCTCCAGATTCAATTCATGGCATAATTGTAATAAAATTGAAGTTGGGTAACACGTGCTTCATATAATGAGGGCAAATAAGGGTAAAATTGGAATTGGGGATTTAATCTATTCTAAGTAATGATGCGCAAAGATTACRAATTGMGATTATCACTCTGCATTGTATTACATTAGGGATATTCATTGAAGATTCACAACATATGATTACGAAGAACGATCAATGGCAGAAAATTTTCAACCCGGTATCTTTATTGCACCAAATCGAGGTAATCGTATTGTTCATTCCATTCCGTATACCTAGTTTATACAATCTTATATATCGATATGTCTATGATTCAGTAAGGAAATTGAGCGAGAGAATCATGATCAGAAAT
>NW_020201523.1:0-1412 GCF_001531365.2 Cynara cardunculus var. scolymus
ATTTAGGTTCATCAAGTTTACTCATGAACAAAAACAGAAGTTGTCTACCTCTGATAAAACTAACTACAACTTTTCTTTCCATCCAGCTGAAGAAAAGTCCACATTYCTCAKAAGCAAAGAAGTAAAGCCCAAGCCTACTTTAAATAAAAAATCTGCACTAGATAGGAAGTTTGTACAAACAACCGATGCTAGAACAGGATTTCTACCTTCACTTACTTCTTCATTTTGATCGAATAAAAAGAATTTTAGACAAACACAAACGAAGCATCATCCTTGTCAATGTCTAATTCTTTTACAAGACCAGAGGAATCATATGTTGACACATCATTGTCCCTTCACACAACATGTTTATCGATATAAAGGACCCAATGAAAAAGCAAAGAAACCCAAGCCTGCAAAGGCTAAGGGTAACAAAAAGAGTACCGCTCTCCCTACTAACAATCGAGGACCCATTATGAAATGGGTACCTAAATCCCCTTAATTTGTCTTGCAGGACCAGCATGTGCAACCATGGTACATGGATTCAGGTTGCTCCAGGCACATGACTGGTGATAAAAGTCAACTATCCTCCTACAACGAAAAATCTGGAGGCTCTGTGACTTTTGGAGACAACAGCAAGGGAACAATCAAGGGATACGTCACTCTCATCAAAGGAAAAGTTTCCATCAGCAAAGTGGCTTATATCGAAGGCTTAAAGCACAATCTATTAAGCATAAGTCAGTTCTGCGACCGAGGTCTTGAAGTAAAATTTCGCAAAGGTCTCTGCATAATAGAAATGAAGTCCGGTAACCCAATCCTCACAGCAACGAGAAAAGGAAACCTTTATCTTCTAGATTTTGAATCCTCTATGGGACAGGACAATCTATGTCTTGTATCTCATTAGAGCGATGAAAATTGGCTATGGCATCAAAAGTTCTCACACCTCAACTTTGATACGCTAAGAAAACTAGCCACACAGAATCTGGTCAAAGGAATTCCTGCTCTCAAATTTGAAAAAGATCATCTGTGCAGCATGTGAGATGGGAAAACTAAAAAGGGCATCACATAAGACTAAATCAGAGACCTCCTGCACCAAGCCGTTGGATATGCTTCACATAGACCTTTGTGGACCAATATCAACACAAAGCCTGTTAGGAAAGAAGTACATGCTGKTATTGGTCGATGAATACTCCCGATACACTTGGGTTGAATTCGTAAAGTAGAAATTAAAAGTTCCAGACCTACTCATTGGAGTGATGAAAAGACTACAAGTTCTTCTCCAACAAAAATTGGTGAAGGTTCGTAGTGATAATGGGACTGAATTCAAAAATGCCATAATTAATGATTATCTCTTCAGTGAAGGCATCACTCAAAACTTTTCATCAGCACGAACTCCACAACAAAATGGAGTGGTCAAACGACGAAATCGAACC
>NW_020201523.1:3595-4890 GCF_001531365.2 Cynara cardunculus var. scolymus
GGTAACATAGAAGTGTACTTTGTTCCAACTGAGATTCAACTTGCTGACATTTTTACAAAAGCTCTTGATGAAAAACGTTTTTTATTTCTAGTCAGCAAGATGGGTATGCTGAATCTCACCACTTAGAGGCAATTATCTTTTAACCATCGATTCTCAATATCTCATGGTTATGCCAATAAGTGATACAATAACAAAGTCATATATTCTCTAAGTATCTTAAACCAGAGCCTCTGTTCTAAAGACCAGAGCCTCTGGCCATATAGAATGACTTAGACTTATTGGCGAAATTTCATCTTTGCAACCAGAGCTCCTCTGGTTCTACTGGTAACCAGAGCCCCTCTGGTTCAAAGCAAATACTTGGTATTTCTTATCAAGTACTTTTCTCCCACCCAGAGCCTATGGTTATATAAACCAGCGCCTCTAGATTCCAACATATTGAGATATCAATGTCTCAATCCTTGGATTCTTGTATTCTCTCATCATTTCTTTCTCCTTAACCAACCAGAGCCTCTAGTTCCAAAGACCAGCGCCTCTGGTTCCCACCTTTACTTGCTACATATTATTTTTCAACCAGAGCCTCTGGTTCTAAAGACCAGAGCCTATGGCTTAAGATTCTTTGAAAACAAGTCTTAACCATTTCCTTTATAACTCCCTTTCATATTTTTCTTCAACCAAAGCCTCTGGTTCTAAAGACCAGAGCCTGTAGACCCCATCCATGGCTTTAGCATCTTCTTTTTCCTTCCCCTTTGAAACCTGATCCCCTCTGGTCCTCGATCACTAAAATCATTTATATGACTAAGTGTGTCCACTCACCCAGAGCCTCTGGTTCCAAAAACCAGAGCCTCTAGTTTCCACCCTACTTGCATTATATTGTTCTCACAACCAGAGCCTCTGGTTCTAAAGACCAGAGCCTCTGGCTTTAGATTCTTTGCAAGCTTCATCTTAATCGTTTCATCTCATACTCCATTTCATCATCATTCAACCAGAGCCTCTGGTTCCAAAGACCAGAGCCTCTGCTTTCCTTCGCTTGCTATACATTCTTTTTCTCAACCAGAGCCTCTGGTTCTAAAGACCAGAGCCTCTGGCCTTGGTTTCTTTGATAGCAAAGTCTTCATCATCTCATTTCATACTTCATTTCATCACCATTCTCAACCAGAGCCTCTGGTTCYAAAGACCAGAGCCTCTGGATTCAAAGTCTTTACAACCAGAGCCCCTCTGGTCTCAAAGACATTCTTTTTCATACTTAACCATTTTTTTCATTGAATCTCATCATCCTTCACAACCAGAGCCTCTGG
>NW_020201523.1:6928-8159 GCF_001531365.2 Cynara cardunculus var. scolymus
ACAAACCATAACCCAACAACACAATACCATATCATCCTTAGCCACCCAAAGAAACCAAGTCATTATCCAATCCCTCGCCACCCTCACGGCTTAAGCAACTGAGACCGATGAAAACCTAACCTACATCATTACCCAACTCCAAACCATCATTCGCACCCTTCATCAACTACCAGCCTCCATCACCTCACAAATTCCCTAACCTACCCAGCCCTCCACTTCATCAATCGATGAAACCCTTGCCACCCTCACCCACCAAATGACCACTATCCAAGACACCCTTACCCAACTCCCCGCCGCTATCCTTGCCCAGTTACCCCAACCCACTCCTCAACCACCTCCTCCCTCTACAGGACCCTCATTCGATGAAGCATTTTCTACCTTCACTACAGAGGTGAGAGATTTAATCACCAACCTCCCCATTCCCCCACCATCTTCCACCTCAACCATGCCTCCACAAACTTCAGCCTCCACCTCTACCACCGAGTTTGCCACCAGGGCTGACATGCAAGCTTTGTCAAGAGCACTGGTCTCCTCGTTCAACGAGATCAGTGCAAAGTTCGTTCATCGGGCCATCCATCCAACAAGGGCTCTCACTCAAACGTTGGCCGATGAACAACGCCGCATAACCTCTCTCCTTCGTTCAATGAAGGAGAGTCGCAGAAAGGCAACCCTAAGGGAGTATCTTACATCCCTCAGGAAGGAAAAGAAGAAGAAGAAGAGGTTCCAAGCCTCATGTTCAAGTAGCCGTCCAAGCAAACGACAACGCCACGATGACCAAGACCCCGATGATCAAGATCTTGGACCTCGTGAGGGGGAGAAAGAGGCAGCGGCTGCATACACATCTACATCCGCTGCACCACAACAACCATCCCAACAATAACTATCTCAACAGCAATGACCATCAACCCAACAAACCCAAGCTAGGGAACCAGAGGCCTTGCCCTCTGATGAAGAACAAAATATCCAAGTTCCCTTAGCCACAACTCCAAACCCCATCGTGTTGAGTTCCTCAACCGATGAAGAACCAACCACCCCACCAACACAACAAAACCAACCTCTTTCTTCTACACCCACAACAAACCTACCCTTAACCCCTTCACCAACACCTCGCACAACTCAACCCTTCATCTTCTCCACACAACCAGAACCTACAACAACCAAACCTTCTTCACCCCAACAACCGAAACCCATAACAACCCAACCTTCATCACCCCAACCAACCAAAGAAAAC
>NW_020201523.1:9364-23684 GCF_001531365.2 Cynara cardunculus var. scolymus
ACGATGGACAGACTAACACTTAGAATATTTTCTAAGTATTCATCCAAGTGTGCAATGAAGACTTGAAGATAAGGATGAAATCACCACATAGATAATGACAGCTGGAGATGACAAATCAACAGTTGGAATTATAGTTTATCTTGTTAATAATGCTTATCCATGTAAAAGATAAATTTTATCTATTAGCTAGACTATTTGCTAGAAAGTAGCATTAGATAGTTATCTTAGCATTAGCTATCTAGTATAAATAGACGACTAGGTCTATTGTAAAAAAGCATATGTGCGTATTATTATTTATAAAAGTAAAACCTTTGAAGCTCAAAGTCGTTCTTGAAAGTTCTTCTTTTATCTTTGAGACTTCATAACTTTCTTCGTAAAATCACTATAATTTGGTTATTCATAACTAGATTATTAGTGTAATTGAGAGATCTAGGATCAACATACAGCTTATCATCCGCAGACTGACGGGCAGAGTGAAAGAACTATCCAGACTCTCGAAGATATGTTGAGAAGTTGTATTATTGACTTCGGGGGATCGTGGGAAGATCACTTGCCCTTGGTAGAGTTTGCATATAACAATAATTATCATTCCAACATTCAAGCGGCACCGTATGAAGTGTTGTATGGACGTAAATGCCAAACGCCGTTGTGTTGGAATGAGGTGGGTGAAAGACAGCTAACAGGTCCTGAAATTGTCCAAGAAACTTCTGAGAAGATCGAACGAATCCGCGAAAGTATCAAAACAGTACAAGATAGTCAAAAAAGTTGTGCTGATAATCGTCGAAAGCCGATTGAATTTGGTATAGGTGATTTTGTGATGTTAAAAGTGTCGCCATGGAAGGGTGTCGTCAGGTTTGGAAAGAAGGGTAAGCTTAGTCCAAGGTATGTGGGGCCGTTCAGAATATGTAAGCGAATTAGGCCAGTAGCGTACCAGTTAGAACTACCAGAAGAGCATAGTCTGATTCACAACACTTTTCATGTATCAAATTTGCGGAAATGTTTAGCTGATCCAAGTCTCACTGTACCACTACCAGAGGTCAAACTGGACAGCAAGTTGAACTTTATAGAAACAACAGAAACCGTAATAGACCGAAAGATCAGGGTGTTGAGAAACAAAGAAATCAGTCTGGTTAAAGTACAGTGGAAGTTTCACAAAGGACCAGAGGCAACTTGGGAATTGGAATCAGAAATAAGAACAAATTATCCATGGATCTTCAATTAAAGGAATTCCGGAACGGAATTCTTTTGAAGGGGTGGAAAATGTGATAACCGGGTCCTAATTATTACCCAATGTATTTATTATATGAATTATTTGTTTATTTAGATACATGCTTATGTGAATTTAATATGTGAGTATGTGCATTTTATGCATAGGGATATATGCATAATATGATAAATATATATATATGTATATATATATGTGTGTGTGTTATGTATATATATATATATATAATAGGCATGTTTATGTGTGTGCATAAAATTATGTATGCATGGGTAAAATTGTGCATGCATGTGGGGGTGAGAGGGTAGCCGACTTACAATGTAAGGAAAGTATAAATATAAGGGTTGGGTTATGAGGCAAGTTTTCTTGCCTCATTTGTAAAGTTTTGGGGAGATTTAGAGAGAAGTTGTCCGATGATCTTTTGGCCATTCAATCATCTTCTTCAAAATCTGAGTTTGTCTTAAGGTGAGTGGTTTCTAAAAATACACTTTTTAAAAGCTTTGATTTTTACTATAAGAACTGCATATAATTCTTAAAATCTGGTTTTGTGCGGTTTGGGTTTAATCGGACAAGGGTTGATCGGACTAGGTAAAAACTGGTCAAGGTTTGTCCGGACTAGGTATAAACTGGTCAAGGCTTGTCCGGATTACTCTTAAAACCGGGTAGGAGTTATCCGATTTAATTATAAATCGCTTAAGTGTTGTGCGATTTAGGGTGTTAATGAGAATTTGATTTAAGTAAACCGGACAAAGGTTTTGTACGGAGAAGTATGAATACGATCAAACATTGTGCGGTTTAGTCTTAAATCGCCTAAGGGTTGTGCGGATTAGTTATAAACCGATCACGTATTGAGCGGTTTTGTTTTAAATCGATCATGTGTTGTCCAGATTATCTTAAACCGGACATGAGTCATGCGATTTAGTCTTAATCAACCAAGGGTTGTCCGGATTAGTAAATCGGACAGAAGGGACAAGTGTTGTCCGGATTGTATATCTGGATAACTTGTCCGGATAGCTTATATTTGTTAATTTTCAAACATTGATTATTTTAGACATTTTTATAATCTAAAAATGTCCATTTTACGTTTAATTATGGGTTTATAAAAGAGGTATTTTATAAAAAGATATGTTCCTACCAAGCGTGGTGACGTAAGTCTGTTTTGGTATGGAACTGGATTTGGGAAAATGTTTCTACCAAGCGTGGTGACGTAAGTCTGTTTTGGTATTAAACTATATTTTGGGAAACATTCCTACCAAGCATGGTGACGTAAGTCTGTTTTGGTATGGAATTGGATTTTTGAAAACTGTTTCTACCAAGCGTGGTGACATAAGTCTGTTTTGGTATGAAACTTGTTTTAAGTGGTAAGTTTCCTCCAGACGTGGTGAATTTTGTCTGTTCTGGCTTGGAACTGGGAATGGGTACTTTCAGACGTGGTGACTTTTGTCTGTTCTGATAAGTAGCCCTGTTTTGATGAAGGAATAAGGGTGGCATATCAAGGAGAGGTGTACTTGGAATAAGGGAGGCATTGTCATATGTGGATAATATTATAACTCTTATTATTGCTACTAATTGGATTTAATAACTTTGAATCATCATTTCTTTGTGACCTGATGAACTAGAGATACTATTCTTATTAGAAACAATAATTTAGATGTTATTGAGAAGGGAAAAATGGTTTGTCATAAAAGGGCAAGTATTGCCTTAAATCTTTCTGTTAAATATTTACGAAGGAATGGACTGATGATTCAGAGAAGCTTTGGTTACAATATTTGTTTCATATTGGAACGTTAGATCTTTAAGCAGATGTATTTTATTAATAAGAACTGAGGTTCTAGAGTTTATCCTTTTATATATGTCATTAAGAACTGCATTATTTGAAGGTGTTATAAATATTTCTGGGAAAATTTATTTATTATAAGTTGGTATTTATTACCCTGCATTCGAAAAGGGGGAATTCACTCACTAAACCTTTCTGGTCTAACCCTCATTTTTTGTTTTAAAATATGAAATGCAAGAATGGCGGGGTCCAGGGATAATAAAGGGAATGGGAAAATGTGATTATTTTTCCTAACCTATTATCTGCTTTTGAAGATTTGCTTTTGATAGCTTATTTTGAAGACACATGTTGTATTACATATGTTAGTACAAGATTTGTTTTGGAATTTTTCATATGTAGATTTTGTACATATAAGAATCCTTGTACTAGTGGGACCTTGTGATGTAAACTATATTTCCATGAAATGAAATATGTGTTATATGCAAATATGGTGTTTGGGGGTTGTTACACCCAGTTTTGAACCATCACTATACACAACAAAATCTTTAGATCCATCTGGTAACAATAATACTTGAGCATTGTGGTGTGGAAGGATATATACCATCAAAAGGTTATAATGACTAGTAAATCATTGTGTTGGGTTCAAAGTTGTGCTCTATTTGTTGTATTCAAGCAAGTTTCTCCTTTAATTTTGTAATAGTTTAGCTTTATTGCTTTCTAGTATAAATAGTGTAATTAGATTTGTAATTAGTGTAAGCTTGTCATTAGTGTAATCAGTTTGAAGATTTCAATACAAATCATTTGGGTTAAATTCTCTTTCTAATTGTTCATATCTTTCTTCAAGATTATCTAATTGTTCATATCTCTCTCTAATGGATTGGTTGGTAGAACATCAGGCCTGTATTGTCTGCAATAAGAAAATGATCAGAATCATCTTGCCAGGCAGAGGGTCAGTTGTTATTTATGGTGATCGTTAGAATCATCATTCTAGCCTTTTGTCAGTGTTAAAAGCCCAAAAATGTGTTAATCCCAATTATCATACAAATCAAATTAATCTTCAAGAACACAATTTGAGAGTAGAGAGAGATTTTCACCAAGCTTGAAATGATATTTCTTGAGAGTGAATTACAAAGTGAATAGCATGAACTTCTAATTACAATTAAGCTACTAAACATTATTTATACTAGGAAAGTAGTAAAGCTAACTATTACAAAACAATTACAAAATGAGAGAACTTGAATACAACATTTAAGCACAATCTTGAACCCAACAATCTCCCCCTTTGGATTCAAGTTAGAGACATTGTGAATCTTTGATTTTCTTAGCCTAAGAAGTGGCTCAAGCTTCCTTAGCACACTCCGGTATTGCAACTTGTCATCTAGCAGGTTCGGAGCATTGATCAGTAGATACCTCTCATTCGGACTCATTCTCTCTGATTCCTCGGCTTTATCGTTGTCAGCTTTGATCGTCTCAAGCGCCCGACGCACCATCCTTATAGTACCATCACAGTATTTGTTCAGCTCACTGAATCTCATAACCTTCTTTATCCGACCTTCAGCACTATACACCACACCCAACTCCGGATCTTCAAGAATGATATATAGAGGATAGCCTTCAATATCTTCAAGTTCTTGATCTGGTCTTTTCAAATTAATAATCCTCTGGTTGTCTTCAAGACCCATTTGTATGTCTAGAACCATTGATACTTTGACAGGACTCCTCATATACCTCTTGATAGCTTCAAGAGCAATGACTGATCCTTCTCTTCTGACAGTAAGATTCCGTAGTTCGTGATACATGTGCTCCAGATCTTCTAAATATAGATTCGAGAAGTCAGCTTCGCTGAACGTCCAAAACTTTCCATCCTGTCTTGTAACTGTAAACACAGGATACCAAACTCTAAGGAGTGTATTGGCATCAATTTGTTTGATGGAGACAATGCGATGTCTGGTCCGAACTTGGCTAATTGGAAGGCGTTTCGCTTTGAGAAAGTGTTTGTACTCCATTCGGTAATCTCGGGTTTCTTTGTGAATCCCAAGAATTTTATCTGCGCTAAGAGCTTTGCGATGTCGAAGAAAGATACCGAAGTAGATGTCTTCCAGGTAAGGTACTCTGATCCGTGCTCTGTCATAACCTGGAACATTAGCTCGTATTGCAAGCGGCATGTAATTCTTAGAAAATATTTCTGTAGGATCATACGCCGTTCTCAGAGTTTTTGAAGTACTTTGATCAACTGCGGTGGAAGGTTTAGAAGGAGTCTGATGATCACCCTGGAATGGAAAGATTGGTTCTTCTTCATTGATATCAGCTTCAAAGTCAAAGTACATCCGGATGACACATCAATATTATCAATATCTTCACCAAAGTCTTGAACTCCACCTAGTTCTTTAGAGAAAGCTTCATTAAAGCCCACGTTGGCAGACAAATCTAGAAGCAACCTTGTCTCTACAGTGGAGTCCGCCGGCTTTTCAACCGTTGGCTCGATCACTGGATTTGTCTCCAAGTCTATCTCCTCTTCAACTATTATCGGGCATGTAGTCTTTTCCCTTGTTCTTTCTGGAACAGGACTTTCAACATTAACTACTTCAGAATCTGGCTCTCTTTCAACACTTTCAACACGAACAGACGACTCAGCCAGCCTCTGTATTTTTCTCTCCCCCTCATGATGATTAGGATCGTCTGGATCATCATGCCTTCTTTTTAAGGATGTGACTTTAGCTCGGCACGAATCTTTTAAGATTGATACCCTTTTGGATAGGGCATCAATAGAATTCTTTAAAGGTTGAGTGTTGGATGTAATTAACTTGCTAACTTTTGAGAAATTAGAAGCAACTACATCTTGGAAGGCCAAGAACTCTAAGGGCTCGAACAATTGGGTTATCATCTACTAGTTGTCGAAGGAGCCCAACCAAGTCTGCATTAGCCGCATCTGGATTTTGAGTAGACATTAGCTTTGCATACAACAACGATTTAAGCTCATCCACCGATTGTTCTTGTACCCTCGGAGGCTCAGGCACAAGTGGTGGTGACGGCACAGACAGTTGTTCATCAACTACCGGCTCCTTTCCCTTCATCATTCTTTTGAGACTTAGAATTTGAGCTTCCATGTGATCCTGAACAGCCTTTAGGGCGTCGTCCAAATACTCCCTTGACACAAAGTCAGGTAAAGTCACACCTGGATCACATAGATTACCAGTTGAAACAAGAGTTGACAAAACTGTTGTGCCTACGTTCAGTGTTGGCGTGATGTTAGCACTGGTAGGACTTCCAACCGGTCCTTGTGGTAAGTCAATAGACTCCACTCTGGTTGTTCCGGCAAGTTCACTAAGAACTGCAATTTGAGCAATAGATGCTCTCGACTCGTGTGTACCTATGTGTATCGGCTCTAGACTCGAGGTGCACAGAATCGATGTCATAGGCTGGGGAAGAGGCCTACTATTTTCAATATCCACATTCTCTGAATAAGAAGCAGATAGATGATGTGCTAAGTCCCCGTGTGAAATTGAAACAACTGCTTGTTGAGAAGCAGTTGAGTTGTCGGGAGGGGTGTGCAAATGCATAGTTGGGCTAGCTATGTCTGTTTCAATACCAACATTCAATGAATGAATGTCGATAATGGATGTGGGTGCCCGGCTAACTGTTTCCGCTGGGATAGGAGCATATTCTTCATTTTGAGCTCCACTCACACTCTCACCATCTTTTTCTCCTTCCCTTTCACTCAGCCTCTCAACATTTTCTACTTAAACGCCCTCATCACCTTCAACTGGAATATCCTCCAGTAAACAATCGAAATCATTGTATGTATCACCAAATTCTTCATCAACATTGAAAGATAAGGAATGTAGACTTGGGCAAGTCTGTTGACCTACAATTTCAGGAAAAATATCTTCAATGTTTTCAATGACTGCTCCCACTTGAATATTCTGATAAAGCACCGGTTGAGCAGTATTGTCAACACCATCATTTTAATCATCATTATCATCATCAATATCAGCATCACCCTGAGTTGCCTCATTATCAGAAGTAGTATCTTTCGAGCTTGAAGAAGCTATGTAAGTACTGTTAGTTGAAGTAATGTGCTGATCAGAGTCTCCCCACTCCAGATTACCCCTCTCATTTACATTTTCTCTCGGCACACAACCCTGTTCAGGTAACCCGTGTTCCTGAACGCTTTCAGTTATATCTAGACCATCTCCCTCAGCTAAGGCATAGGTTGATCCCGGGGTAAGTTCAACCGGTTCTGGTTGAGCTATAGGATCTATCACTCTCCTATAATCTATAACGCACTAAGCCCTCTGATCAGCTAAGGCAAATAACTCCGGTGGGATTTCCATTATTGAATCTAAGTCTTCAACTTCCGTGTGTTGACGAATACGTGTCATGACAAACGATGGCCCAACTTCACTATCTGCCTTGGCCGGGATGTCATCATTGGCGTTCATCATGGCTTTAATAATCAGTTGTAAAAATCTCTGAAACGGCACAAACTTCCTTGCTTTCAATGGGAAACGTTTGGCGTTGACCAACTCAACTAGTTCATTCCATATAATAAGCACGTAAGTGTATCGGCGCGTGTATGCAATCCTATGGAAGAACTTGAGAAATGAATTGCTGTCAATTCCGGCAGTTTTGGATGTCAGGCACCGGTTGAGGATCAAAAAAAGTAGATGCCATATTGACGGAAGAACTTGTCTTTTGAACTGAGATGGATTAGTTAACTCTTGCGAGTATCCTAATCTCTTGATGTCTTTGCAAAGCTCGTCATCAGTGACTAGTTGTTCAAAACATGTCGAGGTTGGTCCCGGTAGACGCATAATTCTTCTAAGTTGTTTTAAAGTCAGTCGACTTGTGTATTAGTCTACATTTCCTTCGAAAAAGTAGGTATCGCCATCTTTTACAAGGGTAAATGTGTTCCAAAATTGTTGCAAGTATACCATCGGGACAGAAACGTTAGCAGAAAGGGCATAAGAGATTGGGTGTCCACGAAGTATTTATGGTATTATCTTGTATTCGGATGGCATATCGAAGTTAAAGTGGTGGTTATTGGGTTTTATTTCAAGATAAAAGCATTGGAGTAAAAGTGTTTCATCTGGTAATGGGTTATTTAATGGCTGTGTTGGGTTGTTAAGGTTGTCAGATCTGACGGAAGAAATGTGAGATTCCTCGTCAGACTGATGATGTTTAGCCATTTTTACCTGTAAAAATTATGAAATGTTAGATCCAGATAAAGAAGTATTCAATGCTAATACTTGATAATAAAACAAAATATTTCTAAAAAAATGAAAAAAAAATTTAATTTTTTTTAAGAAACTAAAAAATTTAAACTAAAAAAAATCAAACTCAACTAAACTTAACAAAAAAAATTCTAAACTAAAAAAATTACCTAAAAAATATCTAAAATTAATTAACTAAACAAAATATTAAAAAAAATTACCCTAAAAAAAATTAAACAACAAAAAAATACATTTAAACTAAAAAAACGGATTACATATCCGATCAAAAACAAAACCAAAAAAAATCTAATTAAAAAAAAACACTTGGATTACAAATCCGGTCAAAAAGAAAAACAATCTAAGAAAAAAAAACTAAGTATAACCCTAAACCGGGCAAAGCACACGGATTAAGGTTGATCGGATTAACATCCGGTCACTTTCTCCAATGAGAAGTTCGATCAAAGCCCTAAAATCGACTAAAACCTAAAACTAATTCTAAGAGTAAAACGACCAAAAACAATAAACCCTAATCTAAAAAACAATTAAACATAACAAACACTAAACTTTATTAAGATCTGAATCAGTTATTAATCTAGTTATTTAAGCTTATTTATTCAGATTTATCATTAAGTCTAGAAATCGATTATTGTTCATTTTATGTTTCGATTACGAATTAAGTCCAAGAAAACAGTCCAAATGTACGATCGCGTCCAAAAAAAACAGGTATAAACCTTAGATTTAGGATGAAGATGAAAACAGAAGTCGATTGAACAGTCCTTGAAGAACATGAGTGATTTTGTGAACGAAGACGATGATGAACAGTATGAGCGATAAAGATGAGAGTAAAAAGTGAAAAGTAAAAATCGAGCGAGTATTTATAAGAAAGATAAAAACTCTTCAACTTCTAATCCTCTCAAAGGTAGTCCGGATTAAGATAAATCGGACAAAGGGTTGTCCGATTTAGAATACGCTCACACAACTAAGTCTTAAATCGGATGATAAATCGTACAAGGCACAAGCGATATAGAAGGAAATCGCTCAAAGAGATAAGCGATTTAGAGATATATTGCTCAAAGAAACGAGCGATTTAGACTTAGACTCCCATCAAATTCATACAGCGGATGATAAATCGCTCAACAAACAAGCGATTTAGACAAACATCGCTTAAGGAACAATCGAGTGAAAAAGCAATCGCTCAAAGGATAAGCGATTTAGACATAAATCACTCAAAGGATGAGCGATTTAGACATAAATCGCTCAAAGGATGAGCGATTTACAGTTAGTCGCACACAAGATCAAAAAGCGATTTACTAAACCGGATGCTAGCATCAAGCGATTTACTAAATCGCACAACTCCTTGGAATCATATCTAATCTTATCCGGATAAAAGTTTATCGAATAGCCTTTTATCCGGATTAGGCTAAATCGGACACTGCCTTGTCCGGATATGAGATACATCGGACAAAGTTTGTCCGGATTAGTCTAATCGGCCAAACACTTATTCTTTTAAACTCTAAATCTTTCAAAAACTTAGATATTGTTCAATAAACTGTAAGAAAAATTTTAACAAGTTAGTACATACAGATATACTTACTCCCCCTCAAAATATGAATGAGTTAAAATACAGACAAAATTCCACACTCCCCCTCAAATATAGATTTTCACTATCAAAAAATTTAAAATCACATAAAAAAATGCAATACTGATTTGTATTAAAAAATACAGATATTTTGAAAAAAAAATGAATTTGAATTAAACACAGTTCAATACATTGAACTGTTTTTAAGAAAAATTCAAATTTTCAAATTTAACATGCCTAACTTAGATACTAGAAAGCTGAAGCGTTTTTCATCTAAAATTTTCGTAAATAAGTCAGCTAATTGAAATTTTGTACTTACAAAATACAATTCAATTTCTTATTCTACATGATCTTTAATAAAGTGATACCGGATATCTATATGTTTGGTCTTAGTGTGTTGAACAGAATTACATGATATTGCAATGGCACTCTTCAAGTCACAATAAATGGGAATTTTATTAAAATAAAAACCGTAGTCTCTGAGTTTTGTCTGCATCCACAATACTTGAGAACAGCAGCTACGTATTCTGCTTCAGCAGTAGAAATGGATACGCAGTTTTATTTCTTTGAAGCCCAGCTTACGAGTTTATCTCCCAGAAAATGTAGATGACCCGAGGTACTCTTCCTGTCCAACATACAACCTGCGTAATCTGCATCTGAGTATACTGTTAGTTCAAAGCTAGTACCCTTYGGATACCAGAGTCCAAGATTAGTAGTCCCTTTCAGATAACGAAAAATGCGCTTAACGACACTTAAATGAGACTCCTTTGGATTAGTCTGATATCTGGCACAAAGATATGTTGAAAACATAATAT
Source organism: Cynara cardunculus var. scolymus (assembly GCF_001531365.2). NCBI lineage: Eukaryota > Viridiplantae > Streptophyta > Magnoliopsida > Asterales > Asteraceae > Cynara > Cynara cardunculus. The sequence continues at coordinate 19,971 of NW_020201523.1, forward strand.
TCGGTCTACAAGACGTTAAATACATTAAAGAACCAATCATGCCTCTGTATGTTTTCTGATCTACAACTTTTCCAGATGGATTAGCATGTAGTTTTGTACCATGAGCCATAGGTGTTTTGCTATTTTCCATATTAAATTTCTTCAGGATATCAAAAATATATTTTGTTTGACAGATAAAAATTCCCGAAGATAATTGTTTGACTTGAAGTCCTAAAAAGAAGTTCATCTCACCCACCATACTCATTTTAAAACAAGAAACCATTAAGGCAGAAAAGTTTTTACAGTATTTTGGGTTCGTAGATCCAAATATTATATCATCTACATAAATTTGTATCAAAAGAATATCTGACTTCTCCTTTTTAATAAAGAGGGTTGTGTCAATATTACCTTTCGAGAAACCTGATTTTACCAGAAATTCTGATAAGATATCGTATCAGGCTCTCGGTGCTTGTTTAAGACCATATAAAGCTCTGTCAAGGATATATACGTGATCCGGCTTTGACTGATCCATAAAACCCTCCGGTAGAGCAACATAAACTTCTTCCTTGAGAAGACCATAAAGGAATGCTGTCTTGACGTCCATCTGATACACAGTGAAATTCTTGTGTGCAGCGTACGCCAAAAACATCCTTACAGCTTCGATCCGTGCTACCGGGGCAAAGGTTTCATCGTAGTCAACACCTTCTTGCTGATTGTATCCTTTTGCGACAAGCCGGGCCTTATTTCTGACAACAACGCCGTCTTCATCCTTTTTATTCTTGAAAACCCACTTTGTACCGATAATCGTTTTTATTGTTGCGACGCGAAACCAATCTCCAGACCTTTAGTGCTTCAAACTAATTCAGCTCCTCTTGCATCGCAAGTATCCAATCCGGATCTGCTAAGGCTTCAGACACCTTAGTTGGTTCAATATTACTTAGAAAAGTGGAATATAGATACTCATTAGCAGTAGCAGACCGAGTACGAATAGATGCAGATGGATCACCAATAATTTGATGTATTGGATGATCCCTGGTCCACTTTTTGTTATGAGGTAGGGGAATATAAGAACTTTGATCTGAATTTTGATCAGTGTAAGCATTTGGGGAAGTATGAGTAACAGGTTCAGGTGAAGGTTCAATGTTTGGAACTGAAGTAGGCTGAATATCTGACTGAGTTAAGGTATTTTCATCTTGAACGACCGACACCTCTGGCACATCAGTATTTAAGCCCTCTTCACACTGAACTTGACCGTCAGGAGTTTCCATCTGAATATCTTCATCAACCTCCTCTGTTTCTTCTTCAGTTTCAGTCATTGGAACATCAGCAAATGGACCAGATAACTGTTGTTCGGTTTGAATATTCCTGGACAGATCATTGGATTTATTAGATTTATTATCAAAATATTCATCGTAAAAATTCTCAAATAAGGAATCTAAATCAGAAAGATTAGAATTTGAAGTTTCAATTTGATCTGCTTTCCGCGAAGTATTAATTATCAGCCCGGGTCCTGAACCGTTTTGTTCAGAAGCCACATCAATTACTTCATCGAATGAAACATTGACGCTCTCATTGATGATTTTTGTCCTTTTATTGTAGACTCTGTGCAGCAGACGTTTTTGAGTAACCTATAAAGACAGCTTCATCAACCTTTGCAGCGAGCTTACCTCTGTCCTCTTTGTCATTTAAGATAAAACACCTGCAAACAAATACTCGAAAGAATTTGATATTAGGTATTTTTTTATTTATAATTTCGTAAGGAGTTTTACCAAACCTTTTGTGTACAAGAGATCGGTTCTGGGTAAAACATGCAGTTGCTACTACTTCAGCCCAAAGGAATAAGGGAAGCTTAGAGCAAGTCAGGAGTGTACGTGCCGCTTCCACCAATGTTCTATTTTTCCGTTCTATATGAATTCTTCAAGAACAATGGCAGATCTGGATATGAACATTAAATATCACTTAGAGATGGAGAGAGAGAAAGTCAAAGCTCAATTCTTGGTCAACCTTCACTATTACGAATCTGATACTACAAATGAGAATCCTTACAAATTACAAAGACCTCACCCTATTAATAGGGTCAAACAAGACACAAGGTCAAAGTCAAACTATTCTAAAGAAAATCAAACACGATGACTTTTAAACAATTATAGACAATTGTATCTTTAAACACGAATACAATTATACACTAATTTTCAGTCCTAACACTCTCCCCCTTTGTATTCAAACTTGAAAGAATTTCCGCGCTTTAAGTCTCGTTTGAACTTTGTAGCTTTAAGCACTCTATGTCTTCTTCAAAAACAATCTTCAACTTGAAACTTCAGACAATTATCTGTTGAGAAAGATCTTCTAACATTCTCTCCCTCGAATGTAGAACAGCGATGATCTTCTCTTTTGACAATGTAGAACAAAAACAATAACGAACAAACTTTAAACATTCTCCCCAATAATGAATTTCTTCAGATAAGATCACAAACATTCTTTTACGACGAGAAATCTCTATCAGTAAATTGTTGAAATGATGATCTTCACATTCAACAACTCTCAGACATTGTTGCATCGGAATTATCTTTGTAATCATCTCCAGTTGCACTCCTTTTAAGTCTTTTGCCATTATTGAAGTTACTCCCCCTTGATATTTACATCAGATTCCCCTTATAATGTTCGGAATTGGACATTTCATTCATTATTACCTACTCCCCCTTATGATGAAATGAGAATCATTCCATCATACACAAGAATGAATGAAATCATCCGCGTAAGCCGTCAATTCATGAAATTGTAAGTAGAACTTTGCAAATCCACTTATTTAATCTTTTCAGATTAAGGGAATGGGAAGGTAATAACCAAATTCAACGAATGAAATTGTTTTCAATCTTATAAAAAAATTGGTCTGTGAGTATAACAAATATATTCAGTACAACGGATGTACTGTATATATGAGACTTTATGAGGCTCATCTCACCAGGTCTTTCATTCAATCATCGATAGCTTAATAATAGCATATCTATGAATGTTTTGGCAAAATAACATATAAAATGCAATCTGTGAAGTGTAAAAAGATAAAGCAACGTATGCTTCTGTTTAGGCGCAAAAAGATAAATCGTGTGGACTACACAAATTTATCAGACTCAATACGTGATCAAAAAGACTTGAAGGGGGGACATATATCCTTCTGATTCAATATCAACTTTCTCCAAATGAGAAATTGATAGATGATTAGCTGTGTGCCCCAAGTGTTATTGAAACACTTATCTGTTAAGAGATAAATGAGTAGCTAGTGGGGTTGTGACAAGAATTGGCCTGGGCTTTGCCTTTTTCAATATTAGTCTCTAAAGAATTGAGAACTAATAGATTATGTGGTATGCCCGGATTTTAGAAGTTTGGAACARGATTCTTATGTTCTTTTAATCCTGACACAACCCTCGTCAATTCTTTTAGCTCACAACAACTACCCCTCTCTTTTTAATTTTAAGCTCTGCCCACAAACCCTTTTGTATATAAAGCTCACTCAGATATGGTTGTCCTCTTGGGTAGGTTTGTTGGTTCTGACATTCCATAGAAGTATTTCTGTTAAGCACTTAGTCCCTCCTAAATTTAGCATTATGCACAGTTGATCACAATGGTTGATCAAAATGTTATTGCAAATAAGCACAATGATCAGATACAAATTGATCAAGAAATTTGACTTTTAAGCACAATTGTTGATCCTCTCTCTCAGTGATTTGATGATAATCC
>NW_020201523.1:24585-31413 GCF_001531365.2 Cynara cardunculus var. scolymus
CCCCCCCCCCTTCTACAAACTGTTTAGTATTCTTGTAGACCCTTTTGGGACCAACAACAATCAATAAAAGAAATGATGCGACAACGATCAGATTATTCGGTATGCGAGAGAAACGAATGAAGATTTGTAAGAACGAGTTTACAGATTCTGATTAAAAAAATGAAGTGTATATCAGTCAAGGTAAAAAAATCAGAAAAATCAACTTTTGAATACAAACGAACGTATTATCATCGAAAATGATATTATTATAAGAGACGTGATAATAACAGTTAGAAGAATAGCTGAAACAGGTATTGGAGTTATGTACGACGAGAAATTACGCAAGTAAAATCTCAGGAAATACCTGTTCAGAAAATGTACTCGTTTTAAAAAAAAATCATTTCCCGAAAACATTGATTGAACTTTCTAGAGACTCCCCCTAGAAAGTAGATTATAGAAATGATTCGATTCAGCTCAAAAAAAATTAAAAAAAATAAGAAAACATGTTTAGCACGGGTCCTAAACTGTGTGTTTAGAAACCATACTCGGTAAAACACAGGTCCTGAACTGAATTGTTCAAAAGCCTTTGTGGAACAGATTACAACTCCCCCTGCATTGGTGTATCACTGATATGATATTCTGATCAACACAAAATTGGCACACCTGCAAAACTAGATTAAGTAGATTTTGGTACCCAAATGAATTTGGGTCCTATTATGTTAGTATTGGGATGAGGTATGTTGTAACTTCCAAACCATCTATTCCTATTAGATATATTCTTTTTAGCACTTTGAACAGGATGATTAGAAATAGAATATGACCCATACCAGTTATTGTGATCATACATGTTCTTACCTTTCCAACTGTTCTGATAACTGCTATCTCCATGCCACCTGTTGAACTTTTTCTTAATGACAAATTCATTGGTTCTGCATGTTGAGCACATAATTCTTCTCTTGCTAAGATTGATCAAATCATTAGTGGATCTCACAATGCAAGGAAGAACAGAGTTAGTAACAACAGGTGTATGAGATAAAACAGAATCAGCTTTATTAACCCAAATGCTTTTAGTCTTTGAAGATTTATTGGGTGATCTGATAACATACCCTTGATAATACTGATTAGAAGAACGAGAATAGTTCTTAGAAACAATAGATTTAGGGCTGCTTGAATAACTGTTCGATTTGGAACAGTCATAGAAGCTAGTTTTACACTATGATGGAGAACCAATTGAACTTTGTGTACAAGAAAAGTCTTTGACTTTCTGTAAAAGCTGGTCTCTTTCAACAGTAACTAAATCAAGCTTATTTTTAAGTTTTGTTCTCATCTTCAGCTCGATTTCAAGGTCTGTCTTCAGATCAGACAAATTCTTTGTAGTGTCATGGAGTTTACCTTCTAACTCCTTCTGAAGCATTTCAAACTTTCTCTTCTGATTTATTAACTCCCTTTTCTCTTCATCTGAGCTGCTCTTTTCATTCTCAGAAGCGATGTCAAGCCACTTTTTCTTATTAGCAAGCTCTTTAGCAATAAATGTATACTTCTTTGAAGTATTTCTCTTCTCAAGAGCAAATTGCTTCTTCTCTTCGTCTAAAGCCTTCTGCTTTAGAGCAATGCTTTCAGATAACTTTTGTATTTGGCTCTGATAGTCTTCTGAGATGTCTTTTTTCTCTTTATCATTCTTGGCCCGTTCCAAGATGATCAGCTGCTCAAAATCAGATATTTGCTTTAACAGCATTTTTGCATTCATCTTTAGAGAGTTAATCTTATTTTCATAAGATATACGTTCAGCTCCAAACCTTTTCTCTGAATCACACATTCTCTTCTTTTCCTTTTCAAATTCCATTCTTTCAGAACTGAAGCTCTTCTCAGCTTTCAAAGCTTTTTCTTTCTCTAACTCTAGTAATTTTTGTAACTCACTCAACTCACTCTCAGATTTATCAGTTAAGTCCACTTTCTCTGTATTAACTTTCTCAGAACAATCCTTCACTTTTTGCAAATCTTGAAGTTTGTTGAATAACTTCTTATTCGCATCAACCCAAATCTTCAATTCTTCATCACATTCTGTCCTTACTTTATTCAAAATTCTCTCAAATTCGCATGTCTTATCAGATAAAATCTTTTCAGAATTTTCTCTCAAGATTTTATTCTCACTTTGTAGCTCTTTGAGAAATTCTTTATCAGTAAAACTTTCATCAAACAACTTAAAATATTTTCTTTCTAGTTTAGAAATTCTCTCTCTCGAAACTTTATTTTCTCTCTCAAAAGAAACTGCCATTTTCAGAAAGATTGATTTATGATCAAATGCGATGAAATCAGCTAAAAGAAATCAAATACAGTTAAGCTAAAAAAAAACAGAAAAACACAAAAAAAACTGTTGAGAAATTAGAAAAACGACAAAAAACTGTCAATAATCAGTAAAAACAATCAAAAACTGTTGAAAACAGTTAAAAACTGTTAAAAACAGTCAAAAACAATTAAAACTGACTAAAAACAGTTTATGCGACGGAAAACAGTTCAAAATTTCTCAACACAGTTCAAAAACAAAACAACACAGTTAAAAACAAATAAAAAGACCAAAAATTAAAATCTAAACAAAAATTTAAAATATTTCAGCTTCTTTTAACACCTGCTGTCAACATACTATGGTCGTTATAAGTCTTCAGTTAACAAGGTTCAGATAACAAAGATTACAGAAGAAGGTTTGCTGCTTTGAAGACTTTCTGGAATTTTGCTGCTTTCCAGAATCCAACAATTAATAGACAGTCTGTTACTGTTAGCACTCTGATTGAAAAAAAAAAAAACCGAATGTCAAAAGACAAAGTTCCTAGTCAACAGGCACATCAAATAAGGTTGAAGCACTGCAGTCTTAACGTAACTCTTAACAAAACAACAGGTGCATAGACAGCAATCTCTACATCAAACACAGCAAACCAAAATATGCAATTCAATTAGGTCTACAACAACCAGCTTTAAATCTATAAACAAACTACTGATTCACCATTTGCTGCTTCTATTTAAAGTACCATGACCCTTCCCTCAAAAGTAACACAACATATGGTGCTCTGAAGCAATACTGCTCTATAAATGGCTGGGGTGGAACACTGTTCTTGGCAACATCCCATGATTTTTCACAAAACTGCCGACCCTTCTCCAGTTGAAGTTATTTTCACAGCTTCCAACAGGGCAACCCCAATAGTCCAAGTAATACCTCCAGAACCAATATTAACTTGACTGTTGTCCCTTAGCCGTCTGTTTTCTTTTGTGCTGCTTTGTCTGCTTTGTGTGAGCTCTTCTGCGCTCCTGGTTTTTCTTCGTGCGGTCTAGGGTGTGCCTTTCTTTAGGCCCCTTTTCCTGCCCCTGTGGTGTTGCCCGTTGCTTCCCGGTCTTGGTTTGACCGGGCCCCTCCCTTGTGGTCGGCTTCTGTCTCTGTCTCTCTTCCTCTCTCTGCTTTTTTCTCCCTTTTTCTTCCCTCTTCTCCTCTTCTCCCCTTCTTTCCCTTCTGGGTGCCTTGGTTTCTGGTGGATGTGGTTCGCCCCCACCCGAGTGCGTAATTTGTTTGTTTTAGTGTTTTTGCCTTGATTTGGAGGGGTCTCCCCTCTCCCCATCAAAAAAAACTTGACTGTCTTCTATATGCAATAATCAATTGTTGTCCCAATATAATCAATCTTGATGAATCCTTCACACCTTCAAACCTTTAAACAGTTACTGTATCAAGTGATTTGAGCAAAACCTCACATCCTCATCAAGCAATTTAAGTCAAACCAGTCACAATACATACAACAGATCGATTCTAATACCAGTTACTGCTCTAACTCGATCAACTCCAGCTTCCTAAAAACTTCAATCTTCCAGATTACAGTCAGTTTTGTCTTGGGGAATCACTGTTCGTCTAGAGAACGACAGAAACTCAAAATCAAACAGCCTTGGTGAACGGTAGAATCAACTTGAAATCGGATGCCTTTGTGCGATTTAGACAAACTACTATATGATTTAAGTAGAAATCAAATAAATGGGTTGAGCAATTTGAACCTGCGATGACGAAGAAAACAAAAAATGGACTGTGCGATAAACCTGTTGAGCGATTTACACAAAATGAACGATTGATGAAGATGACTGTCAATTTCTCTATAAGCCAACCAGTGTGCGATATACAAAATCGATCAAAAAATGGTGAGCGATTTATGAATCCGCTTGAATCAACAAACTCAGATAACCCTTAAATCAATCAAGACTGTATGCTATTAAACCTTAAATCGATGATAGCAGTGAGCGATTTACCAGAACCTCCAAAATCAAACAGCCTACATCGATTGAGATGAGCAACCTTGAAACAGACTGAAATCGGGCAAGATCTGTGCGATTTAATCCTTATCCGCTCAAGCATCGAGAGATTTGCACCCTTATCCGCTCAAGCTGTATCTTAAATCGATCAAAATGTGACTTAAATCGCTCAAACAATATCCTAAATCGCTCAAGAAGTCAGCGACTTTGCTTACTGTCCGGTGTGTCTGATTTAAACCCTTGACCGCACAAGATGTAAGCGATTTAACCTCTTGATCGCACAAGCTGTACGTGGGTTAAATTCTGATCGCTTGAACTGTCCCCTAATCTGTTCATTCCTCAAGCGATGTACAGCTAACAGATTTAATCCAATTGGGCCTAATCCAGATGGGCCATGGGCTGAGTGATTTAACAAAAAATTTAAAACTAAAATGAATCAAAAATACTGGGTTTTTAAGAAAAATTCAAGAACACGAATTTTTTTTAAAAACACTAAAACGATTGAATCTTGAAAAAAAGTGATCAAATCACAAAAGTTTGTAAATAATAAAGATTCACAATGTAATTCCGCACAGATTGATCACAATTTTAACACAAAAACACAAAAAATTTCCAAAAAATTTGGATCAAATTAAAAAAAATGAAGAACAAGATGAACATTAAGAAGAACACAGAAAATTTTTAAAAAAAATCTTCAGATCCGTTAATTTCTTCTGATGATTTCTTGCACAATCTGCTCTGATACCAATTGTGTGTCAAATATCAATTAATCTTCATATGAATTCTTCAAGAACAATGGCAGATCTGGATATGAACATTAAAGATCACTTAGAGATGGAGAGAGAGAAAGTCAAAGCTCAATTCTTGGTCAACCTTCACTATTATGAATCTGATATTACAAATGAGAATTCTTACAAATTACAAAGACCTCACCCTATTTATAGGGTCAAACAAGACACAAGGTCAAAGTCAAACTATTCTAAAGAAAAGTCAAATACGATGACTTTTAAACAATTATAGACAATTTTATCTTTCAAAATGAATACAATTATACACTGAATTTCCGTCCTAACACGACACCATTCTGTTGCGGTGTCCGGGCTGCTGAAAAGGTATGTGTGATACCAATGGATTCTAGGAATGAGCCGAGAATACTGTTCTTGAATTCAGTTCCATTATCAGTTCTGATTTTCTGAACTGTCAGTTGTAGATTAGTTTGAACCGTCTTCAAGAATGAAATAATTCTCTCAGTTGCTTCGTCTTTGACCTAAAAAAATGAACCCATGTATATCTAGAGTAGTCATCTACAATGACTAGCACATACTTCTTTCCATTTATGCTTTGTACTCTCATAGGACCACAGAGATCCATATGGAGTAGATGCAGAGGACGATCGGTATTGAACTCTGTTTTCGACTTATGTGAAGCTTTCTTCAGTTTACTCATTTCACATGCGTTGCACACATGGTCTTTATGAAACTTTAAGTCCGGGATTCCTTTAACCAAGTTGTCACAAACCAACTTATTCAGATATTTAAAATTGAGATGAGAAAGTCGCCGATGCCACATCAGATTTTGTTTCAAGGAAGACTTGGATATCAAGCATACTTCAGTATCCACTTGTGTATTTGATAGGTCGATTGTGTAGAGGTTTGATCTTCTGATTCCAACTAGTAGCTCCTTACCATTAGTAGTACGGATGCTGCACTGGTTAGCATTAAAACAAACTTCTAAATTTTTATCATAGAACTGACCTATACTGAAAAGATTATATCCAAGTCCTTCAACATACGACACTTTCTATATCATTATGCTCCCAAAAATTACATCACCGTATCCAAGGATAGGCGCGTATTGGTCATTTCCAAATCTTACCGTACCTCCAAAAGATTCATCAAAGTTAGATAAAAGTTCTTTTCTACCAGTCATGTGCTTAGAACATCCTGAGTCTAAGAACCACACATGCCGGTTTACCTGCACAATGAATCAATTGGGTTTTGGTACCAATTTTAGAAAGGGTCCTTTCAGATCAGATTTTGTTGGTGGTATATTGTAGTGTAACATCCAATTTCTAATATCCCAATTATTTGCTTAGTATATTTAATTATTTGGTTAAAGAGAATTTATGATTCAGTGGGAGTTTGGGTCTGAAGTTTTAGAATTTTATTTCTTAAGAATATATTAAAGGATTTGGAAAATATCATGTCAAATGGATACGTAAAACTGATTTTCTTGGGAGATATTTTCTGGAATATTGTTGTTGGATGTTATAGATTATCTCTTTATGAGCGTGTAGGCGAAAACCTCATAGAAAACGGAGTTCCAAGCGAAAAGTTATGAATAATTTAAGTGTTGATGGTCAAAATGGGTTCCTAGCCGGGCCAAACCGGCCCAACTCGAGTTTTAGCATTATAAATTGGAGTTTTGGCCCATTTCTCTTTCCATCTAAGTCTAGAACTCACACACACACTAGAGGTGGGATTTTCACACACATAGGCTTGATTCAACTCAAATCAAAGAGGAACTACAAGATATTTGAAGGATTTGATCATCAAGTAAGGTATAATC
>NW_020201523.1:31698-53296 GCF_001531365.2 Cynara cardunculus var. scolymus
TTTGACTTGATTAAGTCAATGATTTGGGAGATAATATAAATGATAAAATAAAGGTTGGATTTCGGTTGTTTATGTCAATTATGTTATGTTAAGTTGAGATTCAGAAGTTGRAATGGTTTGGAATCGAAATGGTTTGAGAATTTGTATGAAAATGAGAATTTCGACTTTTGAATGCATTGAAAGTGTGTAGGCTTTGAAAATCTGTATAAGATCGTAGAAAAATCCAAATGAGGTGAGGCCAATTTTCTTAGTTAGATATTTGAGTCTAGTTTATTTCTTATTTTATTATCAAGGCATGATTTCGAGCTTAAAATGGGCAAAACAGTTCTGCATGCAGCAGCTGTACATAGAAATTTAGGTAAAATGTTCAAATAGGATATGTGTATATCATGGGTTTCTTATATCGGTTGCTTATGAGATTTTGTACATTTACTCCAGGGGGTAATTAGGACATGTTTGATATTTTGGAAGCAATCTAAGTGTGGTAGATTGGACTTGCTTTGTGAGCTCAATTCGGAGCTTTTCGGTATTACACGGTTGCCCGGTGAGTTATTTAGTTAATTGTTACATATTGATTTGAACATATATATTTTCATATGAATGTTTTGGTCTTGAATGGAGTCACACAATCTTGATTTGTCTCTGATTCCATCTCTTGAGTCAATTCCATATTACTATCTCAGTACATCGGTCTACTTTCCGGATCCGGACTTGTTTGTTTTGCTCCTTCTGTTGTACGCCATAGTACGGGTACTATTTCGTGTGGCACGCCGGAAGTTTATGGCGAAGTCAAGATCCCGGGTTGGACGGGKGAGACTTTCTGCGGTTGTGAATACTCATTGCTCAGAAAGGAGGAAGAGCAATGAGTAGGGAACCTTGGCACATACCCGGTAGAGGAAGGCGGACAGTGCAAGGCTTCCCATAATGTATGATTCTGACTCAGACTTTGGCATGAGCCCAGGAGGTGAAGGACGGGGTGATGCACTGTCTTCGTTATGTATACCGATTTGATCTCTTGGTTCTTGATATTTATTGGTATTCTAACGTTGCTGAATACCTTTGGTTGTTGATGTTGTCTCCTTGTTGTATTGAGCATCAATGGTATGGTATACTATGGTGATTTGAATTTGGAATCCTATGATCTTGGCATCCGGTACGTAATTGTTCACTTGGTTTCTTGTAAGTCTCGGTTCATATTTGGATGATGTCTTGAACTCTATTATTGATAAGAGTTTATTATGTATGTTTATAAACATGTGCGATATTGATATGTAATACTTAACTATTTAACTCACTAAGCGTTGGCTTACCATTTAAGTGGCAACCTCTCTCAGGAAAGAAGACAGACAAAAAGAAAGATTTCATTGTTTGACTCGAAGATCTACCGGGGATCTTGAAGATATCGATCTTGCTTTTGGGTAAATAATAGCTTATATATATATATATATATAGTCTTGTCTCGTATTCTTTTGGCTACATAATTTGGATTGTAAGTAAAAATCCGTTATATCCGATTTGAAATTGTGTTTTGGGTGGTTTTATCACTAAAATAGAACGGATATTTCGATGTTTTTCTAGAAATTAATATCCCATATTTTGAGGTTAATTAATGTTATGCCCAGATTTGTGTGTTTCAAGGTGTTAGTCCCTGGACCATTGAATGGTCTCTGAACCATTGCCTTTGGTCCTTCATGGCCTCTGGTCCTTCATGGCCTCTAGACCAATGCATCGCCCCTGAACCGATGCATCGCCGCTGGACCGATGCATCGCCCCTGGACCGATGCATCGCCCCTGGACCGATGCATCGCCTCTGAACCCATGCATCGTCTCTGGACCAATGCTTCGCCTCTGGTCCATTTTCTACGCCTCTGGTCCATTTTCATCTCCTCGGGTCTTCTTCCAAACTTAGTCGTTTTAACCGCATTTTCAGATTTTCCATCCTTGGCCCCGATGGTTTTGGCAAAACTTTTAGGATAATTAGGATCAATTTTTGGTCCTAATAATCAATAAATTATATTTTATTGGAGATTTTATAAGATTGGTAATTTGGGGTTTGTTCAAGGCAGATGTTACATGTAGGTACCAAACCAACGCTCTTTAAAATTGATTTTCTTAGATAAAGCAAATAGAGCAGAATGCATGACATGATAAGGTTTAAAAGAAGTAAAAAACATAAACATCTTATCCAATCTACACGGAGAACAATTATTTTTTACTATTCTTAATATCAAACAATTCATTTACTGAATATATGTGTACTGGATTATTCAATGCTGAATTATTTAATAAAGAATCAGCAAAACTATTCTTCTTCTGTTGATTTGAAGATTTATCTTCTTCTTTTACTCTCCACACCTTCTTAAACTTCAATGAATTATCTGAAATAGGAAAAATAAAATCATTAGCTTTAAATAAACGATGAACTTTATGTTTAATTTTCTTTTCATCCTGTTTCCTCGAATTCTTTTTAGATTTATTCTTTTTATAATACCAATTCTCAGAAACAGGTTTTGTATTGAAATTCTTTTTCAAATCTGAAGCTATGTCGGAATCCTCAGTCATTTCATTTTTGACAATAAAATTCTCGTGACTAGGAAGTTTCTTCGAGAAATCAAACTTATCAATCTCATCGTCTAAACAATTCTCTGAGTTCAAGATATGTGAAAAATTTATTTCTTCATTTAAAACATTTAATTCTTCTGAATCAGAAGTGTCACTTAAAGATTTTGCACATGAAAAATATTCAGACTCAACTCGTTCCGGTTTGACTTTAGAATTTTCTAAATTTTCAATTTTATTTAGAAATTCTTGTTTTTGTTTATTAAATGAAAGTCTTTCTTCATTTAAAATCTTCTCTAACTGAATCACTTGTTTTTCTAAAATTAATGTTGTTGTATAAAGTTTTTGTTCAGCAGGTTTAGATTCAAGCTCTGCTTTTGAATAACTATGAAAATAATCATTTGAAAGTGCAGAGACTTGTGTTTTATAGCTGTCATTTAAATTTGTATAATCAAACGGAACTTGCATTTTGTCTTTTCTTTTTCGGTTAAAATCCTCTTGTTATTCTACTTCATCAGAATATTTTGTAAATATAATTTGAAACTCGGGACCACAATCAAGATATTCAAATTTATATAGAGTTGGAGTATAGTATAAATCTTTTCCTAAAAAATTTGGATTTTCATACCCCAACCCTTCCCGAGGGTTAAAAAATCTTGTCTCAGAGGGTTTGTTTAGAAAAATTGTTTGATCAGTTTGTCCTCTCTTATATAACTTTTCCTCCTTAACTTTCAGAGTGTTATTTAAAACTTTAATTTGTAATTCAAGCTTACTGAGTTTAACAATTAACTCTTCAATATCTGTCCTTTGAATCAGATAATTCAGATTTTAAGATGTTGGATTTTTCTTGAAATGTTTTTGATTCAGATAATAAAGATTGTGCCCAATCCAAATTTTCAGCATTCTCATCAAAAATTTTGATGTATTTTTCTTTTTGCGTTTCTAATTCTTTTTGAAAATTATTTGAACGCAATTTTTCAGATTTTAATTGTTGCTGAAAACTTTGGAGTTTAAGCATCATCTTTTGCATCTGATTAATGCATGAATTTTCCAATACCACTTCATTCAGTTCAGCATTCTCCTCATCACATTCATCAGAAGAATCGTTTTAAGTCTTTGCCATCAGACAGATGTGAACCACAACTTCTAACTCTTTCTCCTCATCAGTTAAATTTAACCAATGGTCATCCTCAGCCATTAATGCCTTTCCCACATCTCTTTGTTTAGACAGAAGAAATTTATTCTTATAGTAGTCAGTATTTCTTGTAACCGGCTTTTTGTAGTTCACCGCAAAATGACCCAACTTGCCACAGTTGTAGCATTTGGTATTTTCATCTGCCACTCCTTTCACAAACTTCTTCTTCTCTTTAGGTTTCTTCTCAAACTTCTTTTCATATCTTTTCTTATCATACTTCTTCTTTTCTCCAAATTTGTCTTTAAATTCATATTTTGAACCCGAAGAGAATCTTTGATTATTTGAGTGTGGTTTCTTCTTAAACTTCTTCTGAAATGCTTTGGTCAGCATTGCCATGGCTTGTTTAAATTCATTCAGCTCTAAGTCTGAGTCTGAGCTATCACTACCTTCACTTGATGATTCGCTTGTCTGACTGACCTCTTTTACTTGCTTCCCAGATCTGACTTTATTCTTCTTTTCAAACACAAAGGCCAAAGGATCAGTGACTTCCTTTTCCTTTTTCTTCTTTGAATCTCTAGCCTCTAAAACATCTTTCTCATTATGTTTCAGAGTTTCATAAACCTCATGAATACCGATATCATATAAAGATTTATTGAATCTGATATGATTGGCATAAGGCTTCCACTCCGGTTGTAAATTGCTGAGAAATTTAACATTTATTTCAATGACAGTTTTAGAAATGCCATTCTTTGTAAGCTCATTTAGCAGTGTGGTTAGCCTGTCATACACATCATCAAGGCTCTCTCCTTCTCTAGCCTTGAATTCTTCATATGTAGAAATACAGTTGGTGATTTTTAACTGAGTTCCCACCTTAGAACCCATCATCATCTTTTCTATATGCATCCACATGCCGTGTCCGGAAGCTTTATGACTGTCGATGCTTCTATAGATATCATTAGTCATCGCTTGCATCATATAGGATTTGCACAACACGTCAGCATGTGCTCTTTCTTTCTCTTCAGCTGTATATCTATCATTTTTTTATTATCCTTTGAGCAGGTCTGCCTTGTTCAGGAACAGCAGGAGTTTCTCTCCAAAATACAGCTGGTCCTTCTAACTGTGATTTCATTATCAGCTCTCCTTCTTTCATGCGTTCAATAAAATTGAGAAACCTGTCTCTCCATTGGTTGTAATCTTCTTTGAACAGAACTGGTGGCTTGGTATCAGTACCAATAGCCATAGCTTTTCTCGAACTCATTTTACTTGATTAAGATGATATCGGATCTTCTACAGTTCAAAATTTGATTTAAAGGATTAAAATTCAAAAATATCTCAATAAATCACACACAGGAATTTCACACACATTCAGGACTTAGAAAAAAATTGACACTTAGACTTATCCGGATTAGAAGTCCAGACAAGCTTATCCGGATTAGATATCCGGAAAACTGAGATTGTCAAATTCTAAGCAAAACACAGTTTATCAGGATTAGATATCCGGACAACTCAAACACTTAGTCAAATTTTGCACCATTATCAAAACTCAATACGGACGCATAAAGTCAACAAGTCAAACAAGTCAACAAGTCAAACAAATGAAAACCGCACAATGCAATATACGATCAATTAACAAAGTCAAACAATCAATCCACTCAATTAACAAAGTCAAATAATTTAAATCGCTTGACAATGAAAGTCAAAGTCCACACAAAAATAGTCAACGATAAAATCCGCATAGATCTGGTCAAAGTCAAAATCCGATCACGCACAAACCACAATATGACTCAGATTAAATCGCACAATATCAAGCGGATAGACTAAACCGTACACTAAATCGCTCATGGTTTCAATCGATTTATCACTAAATCGGACACAACTACAGGCGGTTTAACACTATATCGCACAAAGTATTACCCGGTTTATCACTAAATCGCACACCAAACAAATCACACAGATTCACTAAGGGGCTGTTTGTTTAAAAAAAAAAACCTCTTAATGCCCTCTGAAGTCTAAATCGGTCAGACCTTTAGGTATTAAGAGTGTTTGTTTTTTTTTCAAATAAGAGGCTAGAAGCTCTAAATCTGGTCTGAAATTATAAGTGGTAGACAAAACTCTTAACGCCTCTTAATTCTTAGGTTCTTCGCGTTCGGCTCGATTTCAAGCTCTCAAGTTCTCGATCTCTCGATTTCAAGCTCTCAAGTTCTTACCAACGTTCTTCGCCTTTGGTTCTCGATCTCAATCTCTCGATCTCTCGAACTTCTAAAAGTTCTCACAGATCTCAGGTATGGATCTCCTTTTTTCTATTGCTTCTTTGATTTCTGCTTCTGCTATACTTGTTTAGGTTTGTTTGATTTCTTCTGCATCTTTGATTTTCTTGTTTAATTTCTTCTGCATCTTTTATTTCCTTGTTTAATACCCAACAACCTTTCTAAAAACTATAATCAAAACAAAACCCTTAAACCAAAATCAAAGCTCGAAAAAGAACTTCAATGGCAGACTGTTTCTGTTGTGCTTTAACTTTTTCATATACCCCTTTCAACCATATATTAAAATCAAACAAATCTTTTTCTCAGGCCAATTCATGGAAGCCCAACATTGAAATTTCTCAATTGGGTAGTCAAACAACTTGCTTTGCAACAACTCAAGAACCATAAAAGAAACATCGAAAACCATGAAGGAAACCACATCTCACTAGGTAATGGATTCTTGAATTGATAGCCTTGCATTGAGGTTATTTTCTAGGGTAAAGGGATTATATTATCTAGTATTCAGAAAGATAACCTGTAATAGATGGATACCTTTTGAATTGCAATGATCTTTGACAGTAGGTTCAACTGATGGTTTAATGGTATGCAATGATCTTTAAAATACCTGAGAATCGATTTGGGTTTTTTAAAATAGTTGATTGTTTATCTATTTTCTTGATTTGGGTAGACCTGTTTAATTGTTTTTTCTTCATTTGATTGCATTTGGTGAATTCCCTTTTAGAATTGTTATCCAGATGTTTCTTGCATTAGTTGTTTTCACTGCAGGTTGCAATGAAAAATACATGTTCCAACGTTGATCCTTGTAGCATTCCATAGTGTTCTTTACACTTTCTTTAGATACAATTTGTTCCGTTATTCTCTAGATCTCAATTGTTTTCTCAATTTGTTCCTCAGTTTCTAATGGACTCCCTAGATGTTAAGTTATTATGCACTCTGATTTTGTGTGATTGAAAAATGGGAAAGTGATAAACTTGTTATGAGAATTCTATGTGTTGCTTGTCAAGTTGGGAATGATTGACATTTGGAGTGCTGGAGATAGAATTATGATTATGGTTTTATTAGCTTCTATTATGCTGATCTGTTTAGGACTACAACACATAGTTGTATAATATATACTAGGGTTTCTCAGTGATAGAAGTTGGATTAACCATAGACATTTGCATAACGATTCTAGATTGGAATGCTCAAAATTGTTCTCAGTTGATGCTCTGTATCATTCTAAATGATATAGTCTTTAGGGGGTGATTCATGCAACATGTCTATTTTAATGCTCATTTAGTTTGTGCAGGTCAAAACAATGAGGGCCCTCAAGTATGCCCCAAAACTCTCAAATGTTTCTTGTTACAATAGTGTTGTCTTTCCAAATAGACAATAAATCATCCTGGATATACATGTTTGATATGAGTAGCAAAAATTCTTCTGCCAACGGTCCGTCTCAGGTTCAACCATACTCTGATCCCTCCAATAGAAGGGTTAGAAAGATTGAAGATGAAGAGTCTATTGGTCAGCGTAGAAAGAAAGTTCAAACATCTAATGATGGGTCTGGTCCATCTCACGAAACCAGGAGATCAACCATAAATTTTTTTACGGTTACACCCTTGATAAATTTGTAAACAAAATGTTGTCTTTTGTTAGAAAAACTCTAGGCCAGTCATGAACAGTAGATGGGATTTTGTGAATATTGTGTATCCAACTATTTTGACCCATGAAACCTATTGGTATTGAAGTTGTCTATTTACTTGAATGACCAGTATGGTGGATAGAAAATAATACTGTTTTTTGGTTTTGTGTGTGGTGATTCATAGTAGGGAAGACCATCATCATGCTGATGAAGATGACCTTACTTGTTTAGTTTTTGCAAATTGCCTCTCTTTGTTCTTTAGAAGAACTATTTTCATCTGTTTCAAAAAGAAAGTTTATCAATCTATTCATCTTATTATTGGTTTCATACCTCCCTTTTTCTAGCTTTTTTCTTCTATATATGAGTTATTTTTTTAGTATGATCAAATCAACGAACAAGGGGATGATGGCAAAACAATTAATGCAAAATGAATATTGATTCTTGTTTTTTCCTGAGACTTTGTTCGTGTTTATATTGCTTCATATTTCAGACTTCAGACGTAAAAACAAACAGTCTAACTGATTCGGATTTCAGAATTCAGACGTAAAAACAAACAATCTGACTGATTCAGATTTCAGACTTCAGCACCACCTCTTAAAAATCAGAAGTGAAATCAGACTTCAGCACCTCTTAAAAAACAAACGCCACCTAAGTCTTAAATCACACAATGAGTTAAGAGGTTTATCCTAAATCAATCAAGAGTTATATGATTAATCTTCAAACACAAACACAATTTTATCAACTTTTTACCAAAAATTTGAATCAAAACTTGAAAATTTAAGAACTTTTTGAATAACATAAACTTTTTCCTAAACTCAAAAATCAGCCAAAATTGGTTCAAATCTTGCTTAAAACTCAAAATCGTGTGAATCAAAGATGTTCAGTATGAAAATACGAATCTAGTAGTGTAAATTTTAACAATTAACAATCAAAATTGATGAGATTAGAGAAGAATTTGTGAAGTCCGATCAAGAACTGCGATGAATACAAACCCAACAATGAACAATTCTTAAAAATCCAGAAAAATTCATGCAAAATTCCTCGAATTGTGTGTAATCCTTCTATCAAATTGCTGCAACTGAGCCCTGATACCAATTGTTAATCTCAATTATCATACAAATCAAATTAATCTACAAGAACACAATTGGAGAGTAGAGAGAGATTTTCACCAAGCTTGAAATGATATTTCTCGAGAGTGAATTACAAAGTGAATAGCATGAACTTCTAATTACAATTAAGCTACTAAACACTACTTATACTAGGGAAGTAGTAAAGCTAACTATTACAAAACAATTACAAAATGAGAGAACTTGAATACAACATTTAAGCACAATCTTGAACCCAACAATTATATATATATATATATATATATATGGGCTTAATCAAATGAGAACTGAGTTGTTTGTGGTAACTGTGAGAACCAATATGAGCCAATCATTTAAATAATTAATGTTATATCCTAAAATAACCTAAAGGGTAAATTGGTAATGTTATAATTATAAAACCCTAGATGCTTTAGGTACTCTTCTCCTTCGTCTACTTCTTCTCCAGCCACCCCCACCACCCCCATCTACTTTTTCATCGACGGTTTCCCCTTCTACAACCATCTCATCTTCTCCTTTATTAGAAAACCTTATCTCTCTTCTTTGATTTGGCCCTATGAAATCAACAACCCTTTCTGGTTTTGCTTTGATTGTTTCTTTGATGGCTTCAAAGCATTGACTGGGACTTGCTGGAGTGGTTCACGAGGCAAACGACGGAGACGAGACACGACAGAGGTGGTGCGAAGGGGAAGGTTCGGGTGTGCTTTGCCTATTTCCTCGTCCCTGTGTTTGTGTTAGTTCGTACGGTGGTGCAGGGGTGCGTGCGTGTGTTGCGGAAGGTGAAAGGGAGAAGGGAGAAGGGAGATAAGGAGATGGTGGCTGCAACAATGAAGGGGTAGCCGGAGAAGATGGATTGAGAAAGGAGGAGACGGGTAAAAATTCTGTGGTACATGGTGGTACCCAAATTCGTAATACATTGGGTAATGGGTATCACAAGGTGGCCGGAGAAGATGGATTGGGAAAGGAGGAGACGAGTGAAAATTATGTGGTACATGGTGGTACCCCAATTGGTAATACATTGGGTAATGAGTATCACAAGGTGGCCGGAGAAGATGGATTGGGAAAGGAGGAGACGAGTGAAAATTCTATGGTACATGGTGGTACCCCCAATTGGTAATACATTGGGTAATGGGTATCATAGAGTGGCCGGAGAAGATGGATTAGGAAAGGAGGAGACGAGTGAAAATTTTGTGGTACATGGTGGTACCCCAATTGGTAATACATTGGTACCTGCCGGATTAATGTTCATCAGAGGCCGAAGATCGGAGATCGGAGGTCGGAGAGAGGAGTTTTTTAAAAATACCTAAAATGCCCTCTAATTATAATTTTAACTCAAATTACCATAATTACTAATTTCCTTATTTATCCGTTGATTTGTGGTTAAGATTGGTTCTCACAGTTACCACAAACAACTCAGTTCTCCCTTGAATAGGCCCCTATATATATATATATATATTATCGCCAAATATTATTTTGAGAAATGGTAAATATTTGAGAAGTAAAAAAGTGATCCTAGCCCTTCATACGGTCAAGATTGGATTTGACTGGTCAAAAATTGCAGCTATGCGAAAATAGATAGGGTAGTTTTGTAACTTTTACAAATAGACGGAAAACGGGTTCATATATGAACCTATGTGATATGCATATGAACTATATGCTAAAATGTGAACTCGTGTAATTCACATATTAACTATTTTAAATGATTCACTTATGAGCACGTGTGATTCACATATGAACTAATTAACTGATTCACATATGAACCCTTGTGATTCACATATAAACCTGTGTGATTCACATATAAACTAATTAACTGATTCATATATGAACTTGTGGGTTCATATATGAATCTGTTAAATAGTTCACATATAAACTAATTAACGGGTTCACATATGAACATACAGTTCATATGTGTATCACATAAGTTCACATATGAATCCGTTTGCAGACTATTTTGTAAAAATTATGTAACTACTCCTTTATCTTTGGCATACCCATGTGAGAAATTATCCGGTGCTTCACGGTCAAAGTCGCAAAATGTTGACCAGATGAAAGGCTAGAATCACTTCTTTACTTCTCAAATTTTTTGTCACTTCTCAATGAACCTTTCCATACACATCCAAATTCCTTTTTTTTTAAATGGCTATATGCATACATCATACCCAATATATATATATATATATATATATATATATATATAAGGCTAATTTCGGTGAGAAGAGAAGTTATAGTGAGAAACATAAGAGAAGATCTTCACTCTTAGATCAGTCCTAATTAAATGTCAACACTAATAAGGTGCAACGAGATGCACCAGATCAATTCTCTTCTAAAGTGCAATTCAATGGTGGACATGAGATTGAAAGTGATCTAGGGTTTTAATCTTTTCCTACATTTCTCACCATAACTTCCCTTCTCACACGAACCTATGCCTATATATGCCCATTGACTTGCATATATATATATATATATATACATATGCATCCAAATTCCTACATAACCAACCACAACTATATCTAAGTGATTGTTGCATTTATTTATTTATATTTTCATTTTCTTAGGCATAACCTATATATGTACCCCACACAGCTATATGAGGCCTCACGAGGCTTTTCAGACCCGAACGGAGATTGCCCAAACTTTTTCGGGTTCACCACTCCCAACACTACTAGTAAACAAAGTATCAACGACGAAAAAAATTCCTCACAAATCAATGAGGGATTGGCCAAAAACTAGTTCCCTCGTTGATCCCTCACATATCAGTGAGGGAACTGGTTTTTTTGGTCAATCCATCGCTGATCCCTCATTGATATACGAGGGAACTGGTTTTTGGCCAGTCCCTCGCTGATCCCTTGCTGATCAGCGAGGGCTCTGCGGGGGATTGGCCAAAAACCAGTTCCCTCATAGACTCCTCACTGATCGGCCAGTTCCCTCGCTTATTCCTTATTGATCTTCGAGGGATCTGTGAGAAAACTAATTTTTGGCCAATCCCTCACATATCAGCGAGGGATCTTCGAGGGAACTGGTTTTTGGCCAGTTTTGTCGTTGATCCGTCACTGATATGTGAGGGATTATCCTATTTTTTTTATTTCTCATTTTTTTATGTGTTATATGTACACATGTTTATGTGCAATTGTCATATGTATACACGTGTATGTATTACATGTATATATATCCATCGGCCCGTGTTATATACATATGTATACACGATGTGTATATATGTGTGTTGGTTGCTAAACACGATTGGATCTATGTATATATTGTTGAAGATACATGTATCGGATGATGTATATATGTTTAAATGTATTTTTATTTGCGAATGTCTAGATTATGTGTATGTTATATGTAAACATGTGTATGCCTCATGTCTATGTGTTATATTTATAT
Organism: Cynara cardunculus var. scolymus; assembly: GCF_001531365.2. Taxonomy (NCBI): domain Eukaryota; kingdom Viridiplantae; phylum Streptophyta; class Magnoliopsida; order Asterales; family Asteraceae; genus Cynara; species Cynara cardunculus. The sequence goes on from NW_020201523.1 coordinate 43,765, forward strand.
ATACCCATCGGCCTATGTTATATACATATGTATACACGATGTGTATATATGTATGTTGGTTGCTAACCACGATTGGATCTATGTATATATTGCTGAAGATACATGTAACGAATGATGTATTTATGTTTAACTGTATGTATATATATATATATATATATATATGTGAATGTATAGATAATATGTGTGTTATTTGGGTTTTATTCTGTTTTATTGGGCCTTAAATGGTTTCATGGGGTTTATTCGGTTTTATTAGGTCTTAATGGGCTTTATTGGAATTTATTTGTTTTATTGAGTCTTAATCCATTTTATTGGGGCTTATTGGGCTTTACTCATTGTATTGGGTTTTAATCAATTTTATTGGGCCTTAATGTGTCTTATTGGGCTTTATTCAATTTTATTGGGCCTTAATGGGTTTATTGGGCTTCCCTCGGTTTTATTGGACATTAATTCATTTTATTGGATCTTAATTCATTTTATTGGGGCTTAATGGGCTTTATTTGATTTTTTTTTGGATTTTAATCCATTTTTTGGGACTTATTGGGCTTAATTCAATTTTATTGGGCCTTAATGGATTTTATTCAATTTTATTGGGCCTTAATCCACTTTATTTGGCTTTATTCAGTTTTACTGGGCCTTATTGGGCTTTATTCGGTTTTATTAGGCCTTAATCCATTTTATTAGGCCTTAACGGGCATTATTCGGTTTTATTGGGCTTTATTCCATTTATTATGCTTTATTCAATTTTATTGGGCCTTAATGGACTTTATTCAGTTTTATTGGACTATAATCCATTTTATTGGGCTTAGTTCGGTTTTATTGGGCTTTGTTTAGTTTTATTGGGCCTTAATGAGCTTTATTCGGTTTTACTGGATCTATATTCATCTTATTGGGCTTTGTTCAGCTTCATTAGGCCTTTATAGGCTTTCTTCAGTTTTATTGGACCTTAATCCATTTTATTAGGCTTTGTTTAGTTTTATTAGCCCTCAATGGGATTTAGTCGATTTTATTAGGCCTTGATCCATTCTATTGGGTTTTATTTGGTTTTATTTAGCCTTAATGGGCTTTATTCGTTTTATTGGGTCTTAATCTATTTTATTGGTCTTTGTCTGGTTTTATTGGGCCTTAATGGAATTTATTTTGTTTTATTGGGTCTGAATCCATTTTTATTGGGCTTTTTTCAGTTTTATTGGGTCTTAATGGGTTTTATTACTTTTTTTGGGCATTAATTCATTTTATTGGGCTTTATTCAGTTTTATTGGGTTTTAGTCCATTTTATTGGGCCTTAATAGGCTTTATTTGGTTTTATTGAGATTTAGTCCATTTATTAATTTTTATTAATTAGTAATTAATTTTTGTAATATACTAATAAATAATAAATATTTGATACTTTAATAATCAATAATTAACAATTACTTTAATATATAGTTATTAATTAAAAAAATTAATTTAATTAATTAAAAAATAGTTTTAAAGTTTTACCTATTAGCAACGGAATTTCCCTCAAAAATTGTAGCTAACTTTTCTAAATAAAATCTAGGTCTGACCGTTTTACAAATCAGTTTACGAGAGAGGACTGAGGAGAGAGCTCGAGCAGAGAGACAATGAGCGAGCGACGACCTAGAGGAGACAACGAGCAAAATCAAGAGGAGAGAGCACCACCGTCCTCGTCGCTGACCACCACCACTATCACCGTCATTGTGACTGTCATTGTCACCGTCGTCCCGTACCACCTCCGTCCACCACAACTGCCACCATCTTAAGGGGTATAAATTCTTCTTTCAACACAGATTTGATTTGTTGATTTCTTGAACACCGCAGTTGATTTGTTGATTTCTAAGAAGGATATATGCCCCCCCCCCCCCCCCGTTTAAGTCTTTTTTTATCACAAATTGAGTCTGATATATTTGTGTAGTCCATACTGTTTATCTTTTTAAGCCTAATTAGAAGCATTGGTTGCTTTATCTTTTTACACTACACAAATTTTGCAATATGTTTGTTATTTTGCTATAACATTCATAGATATGTTTTTTCTAAGCTATCGATGATTGAATGGAAGTCCTGGTGAGATGAACCTTAAAAAGTCTCATATATGAAGTACATTCGTTGTACTGAATATATTTGATATATTCACAGGCCAATCTTTCTATAAAATTGTTAACAAATTCATAAGTTGAATTTGGATTTTCCCATCTTCGTAATCTGAAAATATTATACAAGCGGATTTGTTGTTCCAGTATAATCAATCTTCAATCAAAACATTCATAATCATGGCAGATTTAGTAGATCTTCAATAAGAACACAATGAGAGAGATGAGAGGAAAAGTCAAAGCTTCACAATCTAGTCAAACCTTTATTACGTATAATGATTTTACAATGATCTTCCTTACAAAATTACAAAAGACTAACCCTTTATATAGGGTCAAAGTAAAACTCTAATAGTCAAAGTCAAACTATCTATACAAAATCAAACACGATGTCTTTTACAATTATAGACAAAATTAATTTACAAGAAGAATACAATTTATCACTGATTTTCAGTCCTAACATTCTCCCCCTTTGTATTCAGGCTTGAAAGAATTTACGCGTTTTGAGTCCCGTTTGAACTTTGTCGCTTTAAACACTTTATGACTTATTCAGAAACTTCTAAAAATCTTCACTTTGAAATCTTCAAACGATCGTTTGTTGAGAAAGATCTTCTAACATTCTTCCCCTCGAATGTAGAATAGCGATGATCTTCTCTTTTGACAATGTAGATCAAAATCAGCAACGATCTTCAAATATAATCTTTAAAATATGATCTTCAAAAATCTTCAGACAACAAACTCTAACATTTTTTTCTAAAACCGAACTTCTACAGACAAAAATTCACAAACTTTCTCTTTGATGAGAAATCTCTGTCAGTAAACTTTTGAAACGATGATCTTCACATTAAAAAACTCTCAGACGTTGTAGCACAGGAATAATCTTCAATAATAATCTCCAGTCCCACTCCTTTTGAGTCTTTTGCCGTCATTGATGTTACTCCCCCTTGATCTTTATAACAAACTCCCCTTATATTGTTCGGAATTGAACATTTCATTCATTATTACATACTCCCCTTTATGATGAAATGAGAATCATTACATCATACAGCAGAATGAATGAAATTTTCAGGTGAAAGCCGTCAATTCATAAAAAAGTAAGTAGATGTTTTCAAATCCACTTATTTAATCTTTTCAGATTAAGGGAATGGGAAGGTAACAACCAATTTCAACTTATGAAATTGTTTTCAATCTTATGAAAAGATTAGTTTGTGAGTATAACAGATATACTCAGTACAATGGATGTACTGTATATATATGAGACTTTATGAGGTTCATCTCACCAGGTCTTTCATTCAATCATCGATATCTTATACAAGTATATCTATGAATGTTTCGGCAAATTAACATATAATTTGCAAAACCTGTGTAGTGTAGAAAGATAAAGCTCCATATTCTTCTGTTTAGGCTCAAAATGATAAACCGTGTGGACTACACAAATTTATCTGACTCGATATGTGATCAAAAAGACATGAAGGGGGACATATACCCTTCTGTTTCAATATCAACTTTCTCCGGATGAGAAATTGATAGATTGTGAGTTGCGTGCCCCAAGTGTTATTGAAACACTTATCTGTTGAGAGATAAATGAGTAGCTGGTAGGGTTGTGACAATAATTGGCTTGGGCTTTGCCTTTTTCAATATTAGTCTCGAAAGAATTGAGAACTAATAGATTATGTGGTATGCCCAGAATTTAGAAGTTTGGAACAGGATTCCTGATATTCTTTTAATCCTGACACAACTCTCATCAATTCTTTTAGCTCACAACAATTACACCTCTCTTTTTCATTTTAAGCTATGCACACAAACCCTTTTTGAGTTTAAAACTCACTCAGATATGGTTGTCCTCTTGGGTAGGTTTTTCGATTCTGACATTCCATAGAGGTATTTCTGTTAAGCACTCAGTCCCTCCTAAATTTACTGTAAACTCAGTTGATCACAACAGTTGATCAAGATGATATTGCAAATAAAGCACAATGATCATATAAAATTTGATTAAGATATGTAGCTTTTAAGCACAATCAAACAAGGAGTGATACGACAACAATCAGATTATTCAATATGCAAGAGAAACGAATGAGGATCTGTAAGAACAAGTTTATAGATTCTGATTTTCAAGGAAATAATGAATGTGTATCAATCAAAGTACAAACAAAATCAGAAAAATAACCTTTGAATACAAACGAGTGTATTATCACCGAAAATGATATTACTTACGAGACGTGATAATAACAATTTGAAGAATAGCTGAAACATGTATTGGAGTTATGATTGATGAGAAATTACGCAAGTAAAATCTCATGAAATACCTGTTCGGAAAATGTACTCGTTTCCAAAAAAAATATTTCACTTTTCCGAAAACATTTATTCAAAAATTTCTAGAGGCTCCCTCTAGAAAGTAGATTTAAGTAATATTTCATTTCAACTCAAAATTAAAAAAAAATGAAACATGTTTAGCACGGGTCCTAAAGTGGTGTTTAGAAACTACACTCGTTAAAGCACGGGTCCTGAACTGTATTGTTCAGAAGCCTTGTTTGGAACAAATTACAACTCCCCCTGAATTAATGCATCAATGGTATGATATTCTGATCAGCACAAAATTGACACACCTGCAAAATAAGATCAAACAGATTTTGGTACCTAAATGAACTTGGATCCTTCTTTGTTAGTATCATGTTGCGGGATATTATAACTGACAAACCATCTATTTTTATTTGATGTTTTCTTATTCGCGCTTTTAATTGGATGATTATATACATTGTAGGATCCATACCAATTATAATAATCATACCTGTCATTACCTTTCCAAATCTTCTGATATCTGTTATCATCAGTCCATCTGTTATACTGTTTCCTATTGACAAAATTGGTTGTCTTGCATGTGGAGCACATGATTCTTCTCTTGCTAAGATGAAACAAATCAGTAGTATATCTCACAAAACAAGGAAGATTATTAGTAACAACAGGGGTACAAGATGAAACAGATTCAGATTTATTGATCCAAATGTTTTTAACATTTGAAGAGTAATTGGGTGATCCAATGACATACCCTTGATAATACTGATTAGAAGAATGAGAATAATTCTTAGAAACAGTTGATTTAGGGCTGCTTGAATAACTGTTCGATTTGGAACAATCATAGAAGTTGGTTTTACACTGTGAAGGAGAACCAGTTGAACTTTGAGCACAAGAAAAGTCTTTGACTTTTTGTAAAAGCTGGTCTCTTTCCATAATAACTAAATCATACTTCTTTTTTAGTTCAGTTCTCATCTTCAACTCAGTTTCAAGTTTTGTCTTCAGATCAGACAATTTTCTTAAAGTATGTTGGTCACGGTTCCAACATCTTCCTAAATCGAAACATGGCGCTGGCTGCTACGCTATAAGGGAAATAAGGTTGCGTCTTCACCAAGGCAATTGCTTTTGGTGTAATGGGTAAGCGCTTGATCCTAACAATTGGTATCAGAGCAGGTCAYGGGTTCGAATCCCATGGTGTGCATAATATGCAAGGAGTGYATAATTATGAGAAAGGCATGCTGCACGGCCATTGACTTCTAACGAAGCTCTTATTAGTACCGGCAGATGCTGGGGGGATTGTTGGTCACGGTTCCAACATCTTCCTAAATCGAAACGTGGCGATGGCTGCTACGCTATAAGGGAAATAAGGTTGCGCCTTCACCAAGGCAATTGCTTTTGGTGTAGTGGGTAAGCGCTTAATCCTAACAAAGTATCCAGGAGTTTACCTTCTAACTCCTTTTTAAGCATCTCAAATTTCTTCTTCTGATTATTAAACTCTATTTTCTCTTCATCTAAGCTGCTCTTCTCATTCTCAGAAGCGATGTCGAGCCACTTTTTCTTTTCAGCAAGCTCTTTAGCAATAGCTGCATATTTCTTTGTGGTATTTCTCTTTTCAAGCGCAAATTGCTTCTTTTCTTCATCTAAAGCCTTCTGCTTTAGAGTAATGCTGTCAGACAATTTCTGAGTCTGGCTCATACATTCTTCTGTGATGTCTTTCTTTTCTTTATCATTCTTGGCTCGTTCCAATATAATCAGTTGCTCAAAATCCGAGATTTGCTTTAACAGCATTTTGGCATTCAGCTTGAGAGAAAATTTATCTTATTTTCATAAGATACACGTTCAGCACCAAACTTTTTCTCTTCTTCTCTTTCTCAAAAACTAATCTTTCAGTATTCAAACTCTGCTCAGCTTCCAACACCTTCTTCTTTTCTAATTCCAATAACCTTCTTAATTCAATCACATCACTCTCAGACTTATGAACTTTTCCAGGTAAGTTCTCAGTCTCTATATTAATTTTCTCAGAAGAATTCCTCACATTTTGCATCTCTTGAAGTTTATTAAATATATCTTTATTAGTTGTACTCCAAGTTTGCAAATCCTCATCATAAACTTTTCTCACAGAACTCAGAGTTTTCTCAATCTTTTCAATTTTGTGCTGAAAGTCCTTCTCAATTCTTTCACACTTTTCTTTATGTTCTCTTTTTAAATCTTTAATATGTTCCTCGTTTGAATGGTTTTCATAGAACAAATTAACGTATTTATCTGTATACTCTTTTCCAAGTCTTTGAAATTTTCTCTTTCAAATCTTTATTCTCTCTCTCTCCAATAAAACTGCCATTTTTCAATCAGATTGATTAACGGATCAAATGATATGAAATCAATTTAAAAGAAATTAAAATCAATTATGCTCAAAAACAAAACAGAAAACACAAAACCTGATGAGAAATCAAAAAAATAGCGAAAAACTGTCAAAAATCAGTAAAAATAGTCAAAAATGTTGAAAACGGTTAAAAACTATTAAAAACAGTCAAAACAGTTAAAACTGATGAAAAACAGTTTACGCGACGGAAAACAGTTCAAGAAATCTCAAACAGTTCAAAAACAATATAAAATAGAACAAAAATAGTAAAAACCTCAAAAATTTAACAAATCCGGCTGAAAGGTTTAAAACTGACTAAGTCTTTTAAGCGAGATAACAAATCCGGATATGTAAATGAGCAAATAACCTCAAATACGAACAAGGTGTTATGCGGGGAAACTTGAGTCGCTTGGCCGAGGAATCTGTAAATCGGACACGAGAATATTCGAGGAAACAGATTGCTTGCCGAGGAACATACAATATGGACAAGGAGGTTGAGCAAGGTTGGTCGAGAAAGCACTGACTCAGACAAGTCAATGTCTGAGTTAACTCAAGTCCGCTCAAGACTTGTGCGAGGAATCGTTATCCGGATGAGCTACTTCCTAATCCGCCTAAATCTTATACGAGGTAGACTAAATCGGACGAGCTACCAAGCGAATTAGGCAAAGTCCGGTCACCATGACAAGCGATTAAGGATAAGTCCGATTACTTTGATGTGAGATATATGCCAAGCTCGCTTAAAGTAACAAGCGATATATTCTAAGCTCGCTCACGGTATCAATCGATTTATACCAAGCTCGCTCACGGCAAACGGTTAAGTCCTTGAGCGACTTAGATATCCGGTCACACTCAGAACTAAACCAGATAAATCCTCAAGCGATGTAATGTACGATAAACCTGATCTCCGGACATGCCTTTAAGCGATTTATGTCAAGATCGGTCACAATGCCAAGCGATTTGCCAAATCCATTCACCGTACCAAGCGGTTTAGCCAAACCCGCTCACTATACCTAGCGATTAAGTACAAAACCGATCACTGTGTCAAGCGATTTAGAGTCCACAAAATATGCTAAGTCCTAATCCGGTCATAGTATCATACGATCAAGGCTGAATCCGGTCACAGTGATAGCCGATTTATGTTATATCCAATCACAGTGCCAAGCGATTTAGATCTCATAAACTCAAACAAGCGATTTAAATGATCAAACAAGCCAAGTGATCTAACAAACTTAAGTCAACCCAAAATTCAGAATCCGATCAAAATATGACAGACAACACAAAAACAACAACTTTTTATACAAAAATGGATCAAAATTGACTTTTTGATAAATTTTGTCAAGAACACGAAAAAAGTTCAAAATCACAAATTTGAACAAAAACTTGAAAACTAATGATCAGATCACAAAATTTTGTATATACCAAAGATTCACAACACAAATTCACACAAAATGATCACAAAATTAACACAAAAACACAAACTTTTCAAAATCTCGGATCAAAATCAAAGAAAAAATGAAGAATAAAATGAACAACAAGAAACTTCCAGAAAATTTTCTTCAAAATCTCTTCAAAAAGTAATGATTTCTTCCATTGATTTCGTGCACTCCCGCTCTGATACCAATTGTTGTTCCAGTAGAATCAATATTCAATCAAAACATTCATAATCATGGCAAATTTAGTAGATCTTCAATAAGAACACAATGAGAGAGATGAGAGGAAAAGTCAAAGCTTCACAATCTAGTCAAACCTTTATTACGTATAATGATTTTACAATGAGCTTCCTTACAAAATTACAAAAGACTAACCCTTTATATAGGGTCAAAGTAAAACTTTAATAGTCAAAGTCAAACTATCTATACAAAGTCAAACATGATGTCTTTTACAATTATAGACAAAATTAATTTTCAAGACGAATACAATTTATCACTGATTTTCAGTCCTAACAGGATTTGAAAAGATTTGCTTACAATTTTACGAATTGACGGCATACGTTCAAGTTTCATTCATTCTGATGTATGATGCAAATGCTTCTCATTTCATTATAAGGGGGAGTATTATATAATGAATGAAAATTTTTGTGTCAATTCTGAAGATCGGGAATTTGCAAAAGATTCATGGTATCAAAGGAATGAATGTAACGACTTTTGCTTATTGCTGAAGATTATTCTGTGTTACAATGTTGAGGGGGAGTTGAATGTGAAGATCTCATCTTAACAAGAAGTTTACTGGAAGAGTTGTTTAATGGGGAGAATGTTATATCATTTGTTGAAATTTTGTTTTTGGGGAGAATGTTTTGTCTTCAAAAAGGAAGAATGTTAAGAATGTTTCTGAAGTAATTCATTGAAGTTCATATCTTGAAGTTTTTATCTGAAGACTGCTGTTGATATAGTGTTGATCCCAGATCTCTCAATAACACTTATAATCTAGTTATGAATAACCAAATTATAGTGATTTTATGAAGAAAGTTAAGAAGACTCAAAAGTAAAATATGAATATTCAAGAACAGTTTGAGCTTCAAAGGTTTTACTTTATAAATAATAAAAGGTAAAACACAAAGTAAAAACCTCTCACATATGCGCGCTTTTTACAATAGACCTAGTCGTCTATTTATACTAGTTAGCTAATACTAAGATAACTAACTATTGCTACTTTCTAGCAAATATTCTAGTTAACGGATAATGTTTATCTTTCACATGGATAATCACTATTTACAAGATAAACTATGATTCCAGCTGTTGATTCGTCATCTCCAGCTGTCATTTTTGACGTGGCGCTTTCATCCTTATCTTCAAGTCTT